>NC_022017.1:6677980-6687551 GCF_000317375.1 Microtus ochrogaster
ACGGGATGATTGGGGATAAAACAAGGTTGGATAGAGGAGCAGGGAATCACATAACTTAATTAAGGGAACCACCTTAGGGTTGGTAAGAGACTTGAACCTAGAGTGGCTCCCAGGTGCCCAGGGCAATGTCCCCAGTTAGTTCCTTGGGCAGCTGAGTATAGGGAACCTGAAATGACTCTATCCTATAGCCATACTGAATATCTTGCATATCACCATGGAACCTTCATCTAGCGATGGATGGAGATAGAGACAGAGACCCACACTGGAGCATCGGACTAAGCTCCCAAAGTCCCAGTGAGGAGCAGAAGGAGGGAGAACATGAGCATGGAAGTCAGGACCACGAGAGGTGCACCCATCCACTGAGACAGTGGGGCTGATCTATTGGGAGCTCACCAAGGTCAGCTGGACTGTGACTGAAAAAGCATGGGATAAAACCAGACTCTCTGAACATGGCAGACAATGAGGGCTGATGAGAAGCCAAGGACAATGACATGGGGTTTTGTTCCTACTTCATGTTCTGGCTTTGTGGGAGCCTAGCCATTTTGGATGTTCACCTTCCTAGACCTGGATGGAGGGGGAAGCTTTTTCAGGCTTTATGTGCAAATTCTTGCCATACATTTGGGTGTCATTTGTGGACAGAAGTTTTGGTCCTGCCCAGTCCCGTAGTCATTCAGTCCCAAATAAACACATAGAGGCTTGTATTAATTGTAAACTGTTTGCCTATTGTCTCAGGCTTATTAACTAGCTCTTACAACTTAAATTAAACCATAAGTCTTATCTATATTTAGCCATCTGTACTTTTTGTCAATAGGCATTGTCATCTTGCTTTCTCTACATCTGGATGATGACTGAATTCCCCAGAATTCTTCTAGTGTTGTTGCCCTGCCTATACTTCCTACCTGGCTGCTGGCCAGTCAGCATTTTATTAAACCAATACAAGTGACAAATCTTTACAGTGTACAGAAGCATTATCCCACAGCATTTAAAATATTACTATAATTCTCAGTGGCTCTTCTACTCCTGAAAACCTTGGGCTGCTATAAAACTGAAATTTATGGTGCTTCTATTCTGACTCAGTTGAAGTGTGGAGGGATCTTCCACCCTTACTCGATCTTCTACCATCGACTCCCAGTGTGGATCTTATTGAAGCCAATGTAGTTGGGGCATTTTGGTAAAATAACCGTTTGTGTATAATAAGGTCCAAAAGCCAGGCACAGACCTTTGGAGTCTGCGATGTCTGATGTTCCTTCTCATGAATATTTAAACGTTTCTGAAGAAAGTCAATCATTCAGGCTCTTTAAAGGATCTTTTTCTGTGAATTCTTTCCCTGAAAGGTCAATTCATTGATATGCTAAAAAGTTCATTGTGTTCACACCTGTAGCCTTTGGAGTATTGTCTTGATAGAATTCTATCCAAGCGTGATATTTACACCAACTCTTCCCAGTGACATTGAATAAAGTAAATTAATATTTATTTTGTCTAAGAGTATCATGATAAGCTATCACATCTTGTGGTTTGTTTATTTATTCAATGTAATTTTTAGTGAAAAATAATTATATTAGAACAAGAGGAGCCTAAAATATGGTAGAATTCCAGGATCCATGAGAGTGAAAAGACATTAACTTTACACATGTTCTGTTGTGAAGACCCAAAAAGACCAAAGGTCAGAAAGTTTGGGACTTGTTTCTAGTTCTTTAAAGTTTACTGTGCTACCTCAGACAAAGGTCCCACCTAGTTGTTAATCAGAAAGTTCTGCTCTCTCAAGGCTATTGTCAATAGTTGTGGCTAGTTGCCAGACCTTGTGTTCCTGGAGTAAGGAATTAGTTTGTTCCTATCTAAAACAAAAAACAAAGGATTCAACTAAGTTCCAGTTCACTTTATAGAAGTAACTTGAGATTCCAGCCAGGGAGTGGTTTGCCTACAGAGTGTTTGCTCTAGGGCATGAGTCAAGGGCATGAGTGTGATGAATGTAGGCTGTGACTTTCAACTGGTATATTAAGACAGTCTTTTGTGTTACTCCTACATTTGGGGGTCAGGGATATATTAAGCAGTTAGAAATTAAACATGGGTGAATTTTCAGTACTCAGAGAAATTCCCTCCTGATACTATCCTATATGTTTCTCCATTTTATTATTTTCATTCATATCTTCATAGTCTTTTCTACATTTCTAATCCCCACACCCTTACTCTGGCAAGAGGTATTTTTGCCGAGGCTGGTCCCCAACATTCTGTAAATTAAGTTTCTATATATTTCCCTTTATTTAGATTTTAACTGTCTTTTTTCATGAGATTTATTCCTATATACTGTATATCTTGGATACCATTTAATTACTATCAGTGACAGCTACTTTTGGTTGTCAACTTGACTACATCTAGAATAGATTACAATCCAGAAATGGAGGGCACACTTATGATCTGGATCTTGAGGCAAGAAGATCACATGCCTTTAACCAAGGTTTTGAGATGGGAAGGCATGCCTTTTCCCTGGGTCACACCTTCTGCTGGAAGTGTATTATAAGGAAAATGGAAGAAGGAAGTATTTGTTTTTCCCCTGCTTGCCCTGACATTCACAGCACATCCATTCCTTCACTGGCTTTGAAGCCTACTTCTTCGGGATTCCAGCATATATGGAAGACCAGCTGAGACACCCAGACTTCTGAGACTGAGCAACTACTAGATTCTTGAACTTTTCATTCACAGCTATCCATTGTTGGACTGCAGCCTGTAAGTCATGCCAATAAATTCATTTTATCAATGAAAGATATTTATTCCATAAGTTCTGTGACTCTAGAGAACCCTGACTAATATACTGTCTTATGTCATGCATATATTGAATTAGAAAAAACTGACTCCCTGACAGTAAAAAGTAGAATAGTGGTTACAAGAGCCTAGAGAAGAAAGAATGGGCAAAGGTCAATCAATGGGACAACGTTATATGTAGATAGGAGAAATAAATTCTGGAGTTCTACTGAACAGTAGGCTAGATATGGCTAAGAATACTGCATTTACATTCCAAAGCGTTCAAAGTTTGTGAATTCTCTAACCATAAAGAAATTACATACACATAGTGTGATATGTAATTAGCCTGATTTAATCGAATCACCTCATAGTTAGCTTTAACTGTCAACACAATCTAGAATTACCTGAAAAATGAATCTTAATGAGGAATTATTTAAATCAGGTTGTGTTGCAGAATATTTGTTTACTTTGTATGAAGATTTGTCCCTGTGATTGCTTTAATAAAGAGCTGAATGGCCAATAGCTAGGCAGGAGAGAATGGTCAGGGCTTACGGGGAGACAGACAACTCTAGGAAGGAGAGAGGTAGGGAGACACGAGCAAGACTTGGACTTAGTTGGACATACAGAGCAGAAGAGGGGTGACCGTGACCGAGACACTTGACAAGATGTAGACTAATAAAAAGAGATTAATTTGAATTAAAAGAGCTAGTTGGGGGAAAGCCTAAGCTAAGACCAAGCTTTCATAATTAACAGTAAGCCTCCATGTCATTATTTGGGGCTAGCAGCTAAAAAGAAAGTTGGACTACATATGGTGCCCAATGTGGGGCTTGAATATACAAACATAGGGTCTTTGAAAGCTAAAGAAAGTTTCAAAAATGGAGTCAGACGTGACTTCCCAGTGACTGCGATCTCTCAGGTAGGCCCACTGCTTACAGTGTACAGAAGTACAGCTCTTTTAAGAGGGTAAAGCCTAGCACTTGAGCAGCTGAGATGCTAGGTTCAAACAACTGCTGCATCATGGACATACTAACTTCCACAGCTGGAATGGTGTGGCTGGACCAGTTAATCTTTGAGGTGTGGAACCAGCTACCAGCACAGTGTACTAAGCTTGCCATGCATCAGAGAGTCTAGCAGATTAAGGTTTGCTTCCCATGGTCAGAGAACACTGCAGACATGCAGTAAAGCAAGATCCAGACAGGAAAAAAAACTATAAAAAGGTTCACTTGTATGCTTAAAAATGTGCTTAGGTGCTGAAGAAAAAAAATGGGTAGAGAAAGTCATTAAAAGTTGTTTAAAATAATAAAGTCTTTTTAAAAAATAACATAAAAAATAAGCCACATACAGATAAGAAATATACAGGGCACCTAGATCTGTATTTTGTTGATTTCAAATTTTTAAATGCTAATGAACAAAAAACAATAGCTGCTGAAAGACATTAAATTATGGAAATTGCTAAATTAAACCATCTTATACTTTTTAAGAATCTTTTAACTTCAGAATGGAAGTCAGAAAATGTTCCATCATGAATTTCTTCAAAACCAATAAAGATCAGATTTGATTGGGGGAGACCTCCTAAAAGTCTTGGTTAAAGACATAAAGAAAAAAAACACAAGGAAACCCTACAAGAGAGATGACATATATGCTGACCCTGCTACATGGGACTGGGTGAGACATGATAAATCTTGTTGGCTATCAAGTTCTCGTGACTTATTATTATATGCCATCCTTTCATATGGAATGGATAGAGGTTTGGTTATACAATTCAAACAGATTTATAAAGTTAACAGATGCCTTTTACCTGATTAAACATAAAACAAAAAAATTATCTTTAATTTTAACTTGTGTACATCACACATTCCATGCAGATAGGTATGTTACTCTTAAAAGTTTGTATGTTTTCAGAAAAAAAGAAACCAGACACCAATGAAGACAAGTAGCCTAGGTGATCCAGCCCTTCAGAAATGCCTCTTTTGCAGTTTCCTCAAGATTCTGTATTTAAAACAATTTTAAAATTGCTTCCTGAGATAGTCCAGCCTCACAGACTACTTCAACAAGGACTTCAGATAAGCCTTGCTCTTTCTTATCACACCAAGACTGGACAACAGCTATCTCTCCCAGGACTTGATCATTATCTCAACTTTCTTAGGGTCCCTAAAAAACCATCTCCTCCCAGACAACAGGAAGCAGTCTAGAGAACAAGTTGTCTATACTCCCGAAAGGTGGAGTGGGTGGGGTTTGGTCATTTATAGTAGGTTATGGATATTTATCAATGTTTAGGAAAGTTGATTGCAAGTTGTTACTGGCCGTGGTCAGGAAAAAAACTAAACAAATAGGTTAGATTAAGGGATCTCTTTCTAAAAAGAGGAATATTAAAATGATAGGATAAAAGGGTAGATTATTAAATTTACTTTTAAGCTACAAATGCAACTACTACTCTCAAATATTTTACACTGGTATGGATTTTTGTATATTGATACAACATAAGGTGATGGAGGAAGGTCATTGGCTAATAAAGGAACTACCTTGGCCCATTTTATTGGTTAGAACATAGGAAGGTGGAGTAAACAGAACAGAACGCTGGGAGGAAGAGGAAGTGAGCTCAGACTCGACAGCTCTCCTCTCGGGAGCAGATGCCTCAGAGAGACACCATGCTCCCCTCGCCAGGCCAGACGCATGCGATGAAGCTCCGACCCAGGATGGACATAGGCTAGATTCTTCCCGGTAAGCGCACCTAGGGGCGCTACACAGATGATCAGAAATGGGCTAGTCCAGGTGCGAGAATTAGCCTAGAAGAGGCTAGATAGAAATGGGCCAAGCGGTGTTTAAAAGAATACAGTGTCCGTGTAATTATTTCAGGGCATAAGCTAGCCGAGTGGGCGGCTGGGGTGTTGGGGACGCAGCCCCGCCGCTCCTACTACTACAATAAGGTTATTTTGTTATACTATATATACATAAACAATACATTAAACAAGAGTACATTTTGAAGGACTATCCAACCTTGTCTTGGCAAAGTTTGGCATGTGTGTGTTTCTACTCTCTTTTCTAAGGTATTGTGCCTATACAGATCATTTAAAAATGTAATATAAAGTTCTTATCTTTTATATTACAAACTGTTTAGGCTAATTAAAAAATTTAGGTAGTCATCTATAATAATCAAATTTATAGTCATATTAGGTATATTTTCAAGGTTAAACAAATATATTTTAGATTGATAAGTGGTCTTCAAACACTTCAGAGACTTACCGAATATGACATTTAAGATATTATAACAACGTAAGGCTTTCCATGACAAGACACATCTGTTCCTGACAGCACCAATTTACTTCAAAAGAGGATGTTGGGCATTAAAGAACATTCATATGGAGTCTGCTTATATCATGGCAAAGTTAGCTAGTAGTCAAGAAACCGCCCTTGCCTCAACTGCTGACAGTATGCTGTCCAAATTGGACTAACGGGACACAAAAGATAACCTTGATAAGGCAAAGTAGGACAGTACCTCAAAATTCCTGATTTACAAAAAAAGTCTGTCAGATATTCTAGACCTGTAGGTTGAAGATGGATGCCCATTTTCAGGGGAACCTTGGGTGACTATCCAGGCAGCCAGCTGTCTCTGTCATTTCTATAGTCTTGGAAGTTGTTTGCTCTACACTTCCTATTTACTCACGTAATACTTCATCCTTATTGAGTCTCTGATGGGGTTGAAGAATAGATAGGATATAGTTTTATGGCTTTCCTTGTTACCAAATTTTTTTTTAAAAATTACAAAAGAGATATAAAGTTTATAAAGATTGAGTGACATAAAAGTTTAAGGTATTTAGCTAAAAAGATGTTTTAAGGTCTAAAAAAATATTTTTAGTGTGATTATACAAATTATTATAGAAAATGGTTTAAGTATAAAACTTTGGACTCACTAAGATAGGATAGATAGTAGAGTATTTTCTCCAAATTTACCAAATACATATGGACTAGACATTGTAAATGTAATTCTTAACTGATAATTGTTCTATTGTATATAGTTTTACTGTGTAAGGGTTAGACCCTTTTCTTTTTATTTAAACAAAATGGGAAATTGTTGTGGAATATTTGTTTGCATTGTGTGAAGATGTGTCACTGTGTTTGGTTTAATAAAGAGCTACATGGCAATAACTATGCAGTAGAGAATAGGCAGGACTTCTGGGGAGAGAAATGAAAGAATAGAGGTGGGAGACACCAGCTAGAAGAGGACCAAGTAGGACACACAGAACAGAGGAGAGGGAACCAAGTCATATGACAGTGTAAGACTAATAAAACAGTTAACTAAAGTTAAAAGAGCTAGTTGTGGGAAAGTCTGAGCTAAGGCCATGCTTTCATAATTAATAATTAGCCTCCATGTTATGATTTGGGGCTGGCAGCCAAAAAGAAAGTACAACTACAAGGTTGGTCGATAAGTATATCTGTTAGGGATTGTCTTAATTGCTAACTGAACAGCCCTTAATGGACAATACCATTCTGTGGTTTGGGTCACTAGACTATACAAGAGTAAAGAGGGCTAGCCAAGTACCAAGCAAGTAAGCAGCATAGGGGCATTAATTTCTCTTTGTTTTTGACTGTGAATATGCTCTGGCTAGTTGCTTAAATTCCTTAATTTCTCCCCAATTTCTTTACAGAAATGATGAACCATGGCCTGATATTGTAAGCCAAATAAATCCTTCCCTCCCCTAAGTTGCTTTTGATCAGCTGTCTTATCACAGCAACAGAAAATGTTGTAAGAGGCCACTGTTTTTTTTTTCCTGGCTGCTCAGCCCAAAATAATTACACAGAAACAATATTATTTGCAATACTGTTTGGCCAATAGCTTAAGCGTATTTCTGGCTAACTAATATCTTAAATGAACCCATCTCTATTAATCTGCATGTTGCCATGAGGCTGTCACTTACTGGGTAAAGTTTCAGTGTCTGTCTTGGGTGGGGCTACATGGCTTCTCACTGACTCTGCCTTCTTTCTCCCAGCATTCAGTTTAGTTTTCCCCACCTAGCTAAGTTCTGCCTTGCTATAGGCCAAAGCAGTTTCTTTATTCATTAACCAATAAAATCAACATATAGACAGAAGAACCTCCCACACCAAGAAAAGGAACTAGGGCCATACACAATAAACACAATTTTAATCCAATTGAAAATAATGAAATTCCATCTTAAGCATTATGTTTTCTATTTCTCTTGTGCTGTCTTAATTATGTTTCTATTGCTGTAACAAAGCACCTTGACTAAAGCAACTTATAAAAAAAATGTTTAATTGGGCTATAGTTTCAGAGGGTTAGAGTCCATGTTAGTGGGGCACACTTTGGCAGAAAAAGATGAGAACTCATACTATGATCTTGAAGCAGCAGGCAGAGAAAGAAAACTCAAAATGTCACTGTTCTTTTATGTCCTCTAGAAAGGTGACATCTCCTTCTAATCATCCACATACAGCCACTAAAAGACCAAGTATTCAAATATATGAGGCTATGGGGCCATTCTCATTAAAACCATGACATGCTGTATGACATTTTGGGGCACATGTGAACAAACTTGATATTCACCCCATATAAATAGAGCACTAATGACAGCCAATTAAGAGACCTGTGTGACTCAAAGACAATAACATCACAATAAAGTCCCCCCAGTATAGTTGATGTCTCATGAAAACTGTATCCCTGGAGCTCTCTATATAGTTTGCTGTCAGCTCCATCAAAGACTCCCCACCTCCCATCCCACCACCACCGAGTCTCCCCACAGCAAAAGTTTACTGTTTCTCAAGCCTTGGGGAGGAGCCTGGCAAATCTTGTAATTTCCTATATTGCTTGAACCTTATAACCCTCATGTGGTCCCTGAGCCCTGCAAGCCTCTTTATTCACTCCAAGAAGGAATGCTTCAATTTAGAAGGAACAGCTAGGTATACAAGACCTGGTAATAGACATGCAGTTAAGTGTTTGCACATTGATTTTGTACCAAGTAACTTAGTTGAATCTATTCATTTCAGCAAATTATCCATGCATTCTTTTAGTGTCTCTATGAATATGATCAAACTACCTATACTTGAAGAAAATAGCATAGTTAATTTCTACATTTTTATGCAATTAATTTCATTTCCTGCCCTATTGTTCTGTATGGAACCTACCAGTACAATATTGGATAAAAGTAGAGATAATGTTTGTCATAGGTTTATTTGCTCTTTAAGATAATGTTTTCTTAGTTGCCAGGAAGTGGTCCTGTACTATTTGCTATCTACTGCAAACAAAAGCTCCTCTGGTGAGGGTTGTATTAATCTGTGGTTATGATAGCAAGTTGTTAGAAGTTCATTTAATACTATGTCCATTTAGTAGAGTCATTGTGTGAGAACCTACTGTCTAGTCACAGGTTCTCGGTTCTAATAATGGTGCTAGGTACAGGTTTTACCTTATGGAGTGGGCCTTAAATCCAAGCAGAAAGTTGTTGGTTAGTCCCATGACATTTGTGCCACTATAGAGCCAGTGGTCATGTCATGCAGGCTGGTTGCTATTGTAACTTGAAGGTACACAGCTGGGTAAGATTGGTGATTACTTTCTGCTTCTGGTAGCTTTCACAGCATCTTCTGTCACTGTGAAGCTGGCCAGTAGGAATGAAGCTTCCAGGTCAATTACCAGCTTGGTTTTCTATGCTGTGTGACTCAAGTATGTGGTATCTTCGGCAACGGGATTTTATTGTCAATTTCTGTGGTATCTGAGGGTCTGTGGTACTTTACTGGCCAACAACTCCAAAACAGATTTTCTTTTCCTGGAACTGGGTTTATATTTGTTAGTCTGTAATCTCTTTTTTTTTTTTTTTTTTTGGTTTTT
>NC_022017.1:6687856-6690000 GCF_000317375.1 Microtus ochrogaster
GAGAAACCCTGTCTCGAAAAACCAAAAAATAAAAAAATAAAAAATAAAAATAAAAAAGGGTTTTTTTATATTCCTGGTTAGTTGAATGCTTTTTTAAAAATTAAATGTAGGTGTGAATTTCAGTCAAACAGATAAATTTTCTAGATAGATTGACATCATCTATAATTTTCATTTTTCTGTTAATATGGTGATTTATTATTAATTTACTTTCTAACATTCATTCAATTTTGAATCATGATAAACTCCATTTATAATATGAAGTATTAATTTTTAATACACTGTAATATGCAGTTTGCTAAAAGTTTGTCTAAAAATTCTGTCACTATAATTCTAAAAAATTGATTTATTTTGTTTTTTTCAGATTTTGGTATTGAAGTTATGTTAACTTATTTAAAAGTTGAGATATTTCCTTTTTTCTAATACAATTTGTGGTGTTAGTTTTTCTTTGTTTTGGGTTTTAGTTTTTCCATTATCACAAAATACTTAAGATAAGGAATGAATGTAGAAGGAAGATTTATTTGGTTTGATAATTTTTTGATTGGCTATCTTCATTTTATTTCAGTCCAATTGACAAGGTAGCATACTACTGCCTGAGCATGAGGTGAGGCAAAACACATTATGACTAAAAACCAAAATGGAGCAAGGATATTTTATTTTATTTGAGGGTTGTTGTGAATGGAGGTGTTTCCATGACCTCCTTTTCTGTATGTTTGTTGGTGGTGATTAATAAGCCTAATCAAGGAAGTGAAGGACCTCTCCAATGAGGACTTTAAAGCTCTGAAGAAAGAAAGACACTAGAAAACAGAAAGGCATCCCTTACCGTGGATTGGTAGAATTAATATTGTGAAAATGACTATTCTACCAAAAGCTATTTACAGAATCAGTTCAATGCCAATAAAAATCCCATCTCATTGTTTGCAGAAATAGAAAGGAAAAAAAAACTATCTTAAAATTCGTATGGACCCACAAGAAATCCCAGATAGCCAAAACAATCTTGAGTAAAAATAAAACCATGCTGGAAATATTCCTAGTCCAGATCTTAAAATATACTTGAGAGTAATAGTAATAAAAACAGACACTTAGACCAACAGAGCAAAAAAAAAATGAGTCATTCAAAAATGGGCCTGAGACTTGAATAGAGAGTTCTTAAAAGAAGGAAAAACAATGACTAAAAAAGACCTCAAAAAATTGTATCATCCCTAGCAATTAGGGAAATGGAAATCAAAATAATTTTGAGATTGAGATTTCATCTTACCAATAAGAATGGCAAAAGTCAGAAAAACAACTGCCAACAAATGCTGGGGACAATGAGGGGAAAAGGAACACTCATTCATTGTTGGTGGGATTGCAAGATGTTGCTGCTACTCTGGAAATCAGTATGAGAATTTGCAAAACGCTAAAAACAAATCTACCAAATGGCCCAACTATGCCACTCCTTAGTATCCTCCTACACAGATCCTTGGCATGTGCCTGAAGGACTCAATGTCCTTCTACACAGATCCTTGCTCAGCCACATTCGTTACCACTCTACTCACAATAGATAGAAAACAAAAACAACCTAAATATCCATGACCAATGAGTACATAAGGAAAGTGTGGCACATATGTAAGAAAATATGTAAAGAAAAATGAAATCATGAACTTTACAGTTTTGTGGATGGAACTAGAAAAGATTATATTGAGTGAGCATACTCAGGCCCAGAAAGACAAATGTCACATGTTCTCTCTTGGAGGCTCCTAGCTCCAAATCTTCAAATGTGAATACATAGCCTGCAGTAACTACAGAATCCAGGAAAGTAAGATAGGACCATTGCCAGGATAGGGAGACTGGGGAACAGAAGAGAGGCGAATATCAAGTACAAGATGAAGAAAATGGGAAATGGTGGAAGAGACTCTTTAGGAAGAAAAAGGTGGGAAGAGAATAAAAGGGTATAGGATACAAACAATCTGAAGGGGAAAAGAAGAAAAGGGGCCTCCTTAGGGAAGGAATGAGGAGGGAGGGGAAGGAAAAAGCAATATGGATGGATGAAAAGCCAAAAGAAATCATACTTTTAACTATTTTTTTAAATATTTATTTATTTATTATGTATACAATATTCTGTCTGTGTGTATGCCTGCAGGCCAGAAGAGGGCACCAGACCCCAT
>NC_022017.1:6690100-6696653 GCF_000317375.1 Microtus ochrogaster
CAGATGGTTGTGAGCCACCATGTGGTTGCTGGGAATTGAACTCAGGACCTTTGGAAGAGCAGGCAGTGCTCTTAACCTCTGAGCCATCTCTCCAGCCCACTTTTAACTATTTACCTTAATATATCCTATAAGGTATGTGATTCAGTGTATAAATATGTATATATTGTTTAATGAACTTTTCTCATCTGATCTGATAATGCTCTCTCTAAGACCACTACTGTGGGACAATAGTATTGTACCCTGTAAAGATTTTCCACTTATATTGTTTTAATAAACACTGATAGGCCAATAGCCAGGCAGCAAGTATAGGCAGGGCGACCAGAAGAGGAAAATTCAGGGAAGAGGAAAGGCTCAACCTGCAGTCATCACCCAGATGCAGAGGAAACAATATGAGAATGCTTCTCTGATAAAGGTACCAAGCCGCACAGCTAACACTGATAAGAATTATGGATTAATGTAAGATATAAGAATTAGTTAATAAGAAAGCCTGAGCTAATAAGCCAACCAGTTTATAATTAATGTAGGCCTCCGTGTTTTGTTTATTGAGGGGAGAGTGAACAACTGCAGGACCAGGTGGGACAGAAACTTCTGTCAACAAATGACACCCAACATAGACAACTAAAGAAGTTAGATTTTAAGGAAGTATTTTACTTTTTTCCATGTCCATTTTGTCTATATCATATCTTTCTTTGAATATATGTTTATATGAATAATGCTTAAGTTTTCCACAAACAGTAGATTTTTTCTGCAGTAATCTTTGAAGTTATCAGGAAGAAGATGAGGCCCCACAACAACAACTCCACCTGGTCAATATGACGTCATGATGCTGATAGTGCTACTATCACACCAGTTTTGGGGTACCAGCTGCTGAAAATGGTGCACCTTCTCTTACAATGTTCTAGCCAGAACCACAAATAAAAACATCAAAAAAAACCCTATTTACTATTCAGAGACCATTTGCAATTATACAAAATAGCAATCTTGAAACCTAACCATTATTTTATTTTTACAGGATCACATAGAAAGAACATTGCCCCCATGGCAGCTGGAAGCAATTTTCAAAGACGACGTCCCCTCTCCCAACAAAGTTATAGGGTCGGGGGTTGGTGTGGAAATTATGTAATTCCAAAGATCTCATAAAAAAGGGGGAAAACTAAATGGGATAATAAGTAGATTAGTGCGAACTTACTCACACTAATAATAATAATGAATAATACAGTGAATACTTGTGAGCTATTATTTATAGACAATTTATGCCTTTGCAAAGTTATTTTGTTGGATTATATGCATGCATGTTTATAACTCTAAGACATTTTGTATATTGATACAATTTTTAGGTTATATTAATCATATTGCACTATACATTTCTACCTTTGATCAAGATACTTATACATCATTTACGTTTTGAGGTCATTGTCCTCCTTTACTGCACAGTTGTTTAGAGCACCAAAGACACTCCACTTGGAGTTTGTTTTCTTGGCACAACTGGCCTTTGGGCAAGGAACTGTCCATGCATCAAGCACTGACAAAGTGCATGCTGTCTGGACTGGACAAGCAGGAAACAAGACTGCCAAACCTTGCCAGGATAGGGTCAGATGGTTCTGGAATTTTTCCTGCCTCTGAAAATGGCTCTCAATTACTCTAGGCCTTTGCTTCAACATTGCAAATGATACTTTTTGAGTGATTGCTCAGGTACCCAGTTGTCTCTGTCATCTACTGCACATTTTGGAAGCTGCTTGATTGTACTTCCTGCCTACTCAAGTAATATTATCTCTCTTCTCAGGCCTTCAATGGGGTTGAAGATTAGTCATAGTTACCTTCCTCTTATAATCTAGCCAAACCATTTCCAGTACAAGACTTAGATTCCTTAGGATAGAATGTTTATTAAAACATTTAGCATAGTGTATATAGTTTTTTTTTGTTTTTTGGGGGGGGGTTGTGTATATAGTTTTGTATTGGATTTGTAATTCTCTTATTTAAACAAAGGGGGGAGGTGTTGTGGAAGATACTTCAGCCAACAGCCTTTAAGATACCAACCCACTTGGGCATGGTCTCATACTATAATTGCCAAGGTAAAGCGTGTGCTCACTCTCTTTCTTCTGGCTGCTGGATTCCATTTGTGTTCCCTGTTCATGTAGAGGACTATGATCTAGGACGTGAGTCTATCCCTAAATAAATAACCTTTTATAATATGCAATTCTGAGCTAGTGTGGGATTATTTTGCAACTTCCATCTTAAGACCACCTAACAAAACACTCAATACCAGATATGAGATTTGAAGTTATTAGCCAGGGATGTCTAAGAGACTCCCCAAAACATACAGCCTATTGCTATTTCCCTTGGCTACCACTCCCCTGCCCCCAGAAAGTGGAATGTTAGTCCCTATTGCTAAAGACACCATGCACTTCAGAAACAGGACCCAGAGGCCCCTCAGCTGAAACTGACCTGAATGACTGAGGACTAGTGTTCATGGTACCAGCAGATGCCATGCAATCTTTCAAAGGAGGGAGGCAACCAACAGTTCTACTCAGCTACGACATCTATGAACCACATCAATAGCCAGCTTGGCACCATAAACCTAAGGGTACTTCAGTGGATTGCATACCTTGGTGGTACCAATTGCTCTCTAATTGGACTTAAGACCCACTCAACAAGAGGGAAACCATGCCTGATACTGGAAACCTTGCTAACTACTGAGTGTTGGTGGGTTTGTGGCTATTGGAGGAGAATATACAACCACTAAGTTGCCAAACTACCATAATCCTTTATAACCTATACATTTTCCCATATATCCACAGATAAGTGTAGTCTTCACCAAGGAAACTTCTCTTTGAAGCAGATCGAGACCACTATACAAAACCACAATCGATAAAGAAGCCGTGCTGTGATACCCAGTCTAAATGAGTGCATCTGCAAAACACTCCCACACCTAAGGCTCAGGGAATACTGCACAAGAGGGCAAAAAGATTGTAAGAGCCAGAGGATCAATGGAGCAGGTTTTCTTGAACTGCCAGCCCCCAAATCGTGATGGGAAACTTATTATTAGTTATGAACACTTGGCCTTAGTTTAGGCTTGGCCCACTAGGTCTTTTGTAACGTATTTTAACCTGTTTCTCTCTCTTCGTCTATGTTTTGGCTTGGGGTTTTTACTCTTCTCTCAGTATGTATGGCCTATTTTCCTACTTCCTCTATGTCTGTCTGGTGGCTGCCTGACGGGCTGGTCCCAGCATCTCCTTCTCTTCCTCATTCTCTCTTAGCCTAGATTCCTTCTCCTACTTATTCTCTCTCACAGCCAGCCCCACCTATTCCTCCACTAACTCATTGACTGTTCGGTTAATTATTAGACCAATCAGGTACCTTAAGCAGGCCAGGTAAAACAAGTGCAATGCACCTTTACATGGTTAAACAAACGCAGCACAAACAAATGAAACACAATTTACCTTCTTCTGTGAGACTGTGTCTTCTAGCAACTCATCAACCTGAACACCCAAACCTGAGCAAACAATGATGATACTAATGAGCACCAAAGTGGATGTGGAAAAATCCATGAGGCCTTAACCCTTGACCAAGAACTCTAGGCAGCTGGGGAACACTGAGAGCAAGAGAGATGGCTCTCCTCGGAGAAGAGCATACCAGTTGGTTGTCCAATGCCAAGTGATCAGTCCTGAAAACATATACACGAAAACATTATATGGATGTAACAGGCTATATTTGGGAATGTGTACATATATTCATGCAATAACAATTTATGAAAAGGAGGTCATGATTTGGGAGAGAAGGGAGGGATATGTGGAAAAGTTTAGGGGGGAAAGGGAGGGAGAAATGATGTAGTTATAATCTCAAAAATATTTTTAAGGAGTTAAAGGACCCCCTGACTTGAAAGTGGGGGTGCAAGGATCGTATTTTCCAGGTTTCATGGCTACAGAAGAACACAAATCTCTCAAACAAACCTGGGAGTATGTTTGGCCCTCCAGGCCACTTGCCATGATCATGGCCTCACAGGGAGCCTTAAAAATGACCAAGGAAAACTTCCCCCCAGGGACATACTTGGAATGGTCAGGCCTCAATAATGAAGAGTTGGCCTTATTACAGATGGCTGCCATAGTAACCAAGAAACTGCTGTCTGTCTGGGGGAGGGGGAGGGAGAAGGCGAGGGCTCATATGCTCAGACAAGCACACCTGAGAGATAGGAAGAAGGGCAGAGGGGAGGAGCCCAAGTGCCCAGCCCTATAAATGCACAGCTAGTCTGCAGCAAATGCCCTGCACACTCACTCTGAACCTCTGGTTCCTCTTCTGCATCCAAGATCGGCACGGACAATGACCTCATCAGCACATCCCAAACCCCAGGGTCAAGGTCAGTGAGTGAACTCTCTTATGCTGTGGAGCTGACCTTGTCTCTGACCTTGTCACCAGAGCCAAGCATTCTCTGAGTTTCTTAGTATTCACATCACACAGGGCTCTATACACGGTGGCCATTGAGAGAGGTCACAGATTTGGCTCTCTTGCTCAGTTTCTCCCTCTCTAGAGTCTACCAGAGTCTCTGTTGACCTGGATCTTTCACTGTGACACAGTGCTCTGTGCTCCCCCATCCCCGACATATGTTCATCAGGATCTCAGTCTGCTCACCTGCCCTTCTGGCTGGGTCAGACCACCACATCACTTCATCCATAGGAAGAGCTCCCCTGTCTTGCAGAGTCCAATTTCAGAGACTGGGAAAGAAAAAAAACCCAGTTCAATCTTTCTTGCTAGAAATGGCTCCCTAGTTCCAGTTCTTTATCAGTACCCAAGCATGGAAAGCCTTCTGCCAGCCCCCCTGACTCTCCATGTGGCGGTTTTTCTTCTCATTCGTAGATGGAGGCTCTTGGGATCTCTCCTACTGTGCTTCTCTGTACTGACCTGTTCATTTTCACTGTTTTCATGGCTCATTATATTTTGGTCAAATTCCTTGGTTTTCCACCTTTCCTTCTATACTGTTTTCTATAAGAACCCTCCCTCTCTCTGATTATAGCCTCTCAGTTTTGCTTTCCTTACGCCTCTATCTTTATCTTTGTACATCTTACTACTTTCTATTTATTTGATACTTTTTTCCTTCTTTCCTGTGGAAAGGGAGGCTAGGAAGCGGCTTATGGATGGATGGTTCCCTTGCAGGGATTGTGATAACAAACATGCCTTCCACATTTTGTTGGGAATTTTTCGGGGTCTGGGGCTGGTGTTTGCAGTGTCTATCAGAGCCAGATAAGAGGAAAGAGTACAGAAAACAAACACACAAACCAGTGAGGTGTGCAGAGCTACCTGAGATGAGAAGCAGACAATAATGGGGTGGTGGTGGAAAAGGTGGGTGAGGTCCTCCCTTCTCTAGACGTCGACAGCACCTAGGGTTTGTGAATGGGTGGCCAGGCAATCTTTGAAGTAGTCCTTTGATGTGTGAAATGAAATCATAGGAAGACAAGAGGAAATGGGATCAAATCTAATTATATGATCTAGTTCATCTTCATTTCCTAGGAGTAAAATGAGACATCCTGTCAACTCACCCCTAGAATTGAATTTCAGACATGCCTAACCCAAACCAAAGGCCCTCTGCCTCTACTGTGGATGGGCTTAAAATTGGGGTGTGTTTTTTTGAATATATTAATATTAATGTATTTTATTTTTCAGTGTAAAGTTTAGCTTTATATGTCAGTTTTAAATGATTACATATGGAGAAAGATTATATATTGAAGGAAAATAATTACTCTTAAGGCACTTACTTTGAAATAGCAATGTCTTCAAATCTGACCCAAAATAAGAATTTTTTCATTTTTAAATAAATGTTACATAAATGTGTGCTGTGAAACATGACATTTCTTAGTCAGGTGCGGCGGCACACACCTTTAATCCCACACTGGGGAAGCAGAGGCAGGTGGAGCATTCCAAGTTCTTGGCCAGCCTGGTCTACACAATGGACCTTAGGACAAATGGAACTGCCTAGTGAGACTTGCCTCAAACAAACATTTCTTTCACATTTTGTCTATTTTCTGAAGTTCTTGAGATTGTGACCAGAGCTTTGCCCCTCTCAGGCAAGTTCCCTACTACTGAGCTGCATCTCCAGTGCACCCTGATGTTTTCATATGCCTTCATATAAAACAAGGATAAACTAAGCCAGTTGACATATTTCTCTCCTCATGAAAGTATCCATTTGAGGTGAGGATGGTTAAAAACTATTTGCTCAGCAATTTTCAAGTGTATACTACATAATTATTAAATGTAGTCACCGTGATGTACAATAGATGTCTGAATTTATTTTTTATGGTTATCTCAAGTTGTGTGTCTTTAGACCTCTGTCCTGCCTCGGATGACCATCTCTCTGCTATCTGTGCCTTTGACATAGAGTTTTAGATGCCACATATTAGTGATATCATATGGTATTAATGAATTAATTTCTGTTGGTTTCATGTACAGTACCCTATATGTTTAGTCCATGTTATCCAAAATAAAAAGATTTCTTGATTTTTTTTTTTTTTGGTTTTTCGAGACAGGGTTTCTCTGTGGTTTTGGAGCCTGTCCTGGAACTAGC
>NC_022017.1:6696753-6726194 GCF_000317375.1 Microtus ochrogaster
AGACCAGGCTGGTCTCGAACTTACAGAGATCCGCCTGCCTCTGCCTCCCGAGTGCTGGGATTAAAGGCGTGCGCCACCACCACCCGGCAGATTTCTTGATTTTTAAGGTTGAATTATATTTTCATTATTAATTACCACATTTTAAAAATGTCTTAATTTGTTGATGGATACAATCATTAATTCTACTTAACTACTGTAAACGACACTACATTGAACACTGTATAAATATGTGTCTTCAACATGCCAATTTAATTTTAAGTATGTTGAACCAAATGATACATATATTTGGAATCTTTCTGGAAACCCCCATAACGTTTATTATAACAGCTGAACTCATATTCCCACCAACAGTGTGCAAAAGGGGTCCTTTTCCTCTACATCCTTGCCAACGCTTCTCTTTCATATCTCTGTTTAAGGTTTTATTTTTAATTATATGATTTATTTTTATTTTAGTTAGATTTATGCTTGTGTGAGTACACACGTGCATGCTCATGCACATATGTGAGCCTAGTACCTGTGGAAGAGGGAATCAGATCCCCCGGAGCTGGAGCTACAGGCAGCAGTGAGCTGCCAGACAAGGGTGTTGGGAATTGAACCTGGACCCTCTAGAAGAGCAGTGTACATCTTAATTGCTTAGCTATCCCCCTAGTCCTGACTTTATTTTTATATATAATCATGAGTATATGTGGAGGAGGTTGTGCACCTGAGAGCAGTGCTCAAGAGACCAGAGGAAGATGGCAGCTCTCCTGGAGCTGAATTACAGGAGCTTGTATGCCACCCTGTGTGGGTGCTGGAAACCAACCGTGTCCTTTGTAAAAGCAGTTCATTCTCTTGCCACTGAGCCATCACTCCAGCCCCTCTTTCCTCTCCTCTTACAACACCATTTTAGCTGGTGGAAGTCATATGTCACTGCAGGTATAGTTTGCTTGCCTGATCATTAGTAGTGTTAAACTTTATATTTTCACTTGCCTGTTGAGAAATGTCTATTCAAGTCCTTTATCTATTTTTATCTAATTAAATTGTTTTCTGTGTGTGCACGCGCGTGTGTGTACAACATTATACATGCTCATGTATGTATGCATATTGTGTGCACACATATGGAGGCCAGAGATACATGGTGTCTCCTCCATTTCCTCTTCATCTTTGCTTGTCAGTCTCTCTCACTGAATGTAGAGCTCGCTGACTCAGTCAGGGCTCCACTAAGGTGTCAGATCTTCCTGTCTCTCCTCATCTTAGGAAATATGTCAAGAATCTGAGCTCCATGCTGGCATGCGGTGTTTCCCACAGGTCTGGTCTGTAGTATCACACTTGTTCTTTGGTAGTCATGGATGGAGACGTCACCCTTAGCTCACTGACTCTGTGCTTTCATAATTCAGAGTGTGGAAGGCTTCAGAACTGTTTCCTTTTCAGGATCTGCCACATATTGTGATTAGCTAAGGGCTGCTTTTCCTTACACCCCAAACTCTATCTCATTTCATTGTGTATAGGGTATTTTTATATATGGGATAACATTAGTTTAATAATAATTACTGGGGACTTTGAGGGGGCCAGTAAGTACTTACTGCTTTTTCATCTTGTATTGGGTAAACTGAAAAAAAAAATTGAGGAGGGAAAGAGTGAACAGAGAGAGGGGGTCAATACTTTACCTTTGTCAACAACAACAATGAGCCTACATGGGCTTCTTTGTGCCTGTTGTTAGGTAGGCTTACTCCCCAGTCACTGGCAGCACCAGTCAGCACCAAAGTGTCCTAAACAGGGGCAGCACCCAGCGTAGAGAGCACAAGAAACAGGTTTCTCAAAAAAAAAAAAAAAAAAAACACAAAAAAAAACCACTTCCTGTCCTCTGATAAGAATATGGAGCACAGGAAGACAGATGATCCCTGTCGTTTGGAAGGAAACAGTTAACCTGTAAAAGAGAGAAGCCTCTCTTCTCCCCTCTGCTTCCCCACTTACCACCACTTTATTCAACTACCTTGTTATGTCTCTGGTTGACCGGCTTCCACCTGCATAGCTGATTCCCCAGTATAATTGCTGCTCTTCTGAGATGCTCTTGGACAATCTGGAAGTTCCTATTTTACTTGCAGATGGTTCTGAAACAATCAGAACAATGGGTCAGTTAAACCAACTATGACAACACCAGACCCAGAGAGAACTGGTTCTCGGTTCTGTTCTACTGCCAAGCCACGTGCAGCTTCATTGTCCAATATAACTTATCAGCAAGTCTTCAATGAGATTAAATTGCCTCATTAAGTGATATTAGCAAACTGCAGGCTCAAACAAGATGATGCATATGAACTACTTTGGAAATTGTAGCTAATTTAAGAGACCACAGATCCTCCAGTCTTTGAAGAGGGAATCAATATAATGTTGAATGGTGCCTTTTCCCTATGCGGCCTGCAGAGGAAATTACGATGTTCTTCTGGTTTAGCGAAGAAATCCCACAAGCGTCTTGTGAATGTGTACAGAGATACCATTTATAAAGCTATGGACGTTGAGCCACTATTATTCTTCATGAAAACCTTTGTAAATACATTCCAGGGCTCAGATTAGTTGCAGAGGATGTAACAACAATTTCTACCATGTAGTTTTTAATTTTTAAGATTTATTTTAGACCTGAAGAGATGGCTCTGTGGTAAAGCACACTGGCTGCTCTTCCAGCAAGCGTAGGTTCAATTCCCAGCATCCATATGGTGGCTCATAACCATCGATAATTCCAGTTCCAAGGGATCTGATGCCCACTTCTTGTATTTTACAGGGACCATGCATGAAAGCAGTACACAGACATACATGTATGCAAACATCCATATACATAAAAAACAATTTTTTAAAAAAAAATTAAAGAATTATTTATTTTTAAACATTTATTTTAAGCCGGGCGGTGGTGGTGCATGCCTTTAATCCCGGCAGAGGCAGGCGGATCTCTGTGAGTTCAAGGCCAGCCTGGACTACAAGAGCTAGTTCCAGGACAGAAACCAAAAGCTACAGAAAAACCCTGTCTTGAAAATCCAAAATAATAAAAAAAAAACATTTATTTTAAATGATTTATTTATTATTATTTCATGTGCACTGGTGTTTTGCCTGCATGTAGGTCATGTGAAGGTGTAAGATCTCCTGAAGCTGGAGTTACAGACAGTTGTGGACTGCCATGTAGGTGCTGGGAATTGAACCCAGGTCCTCTGGAAGTGCAGTCAGTGCTCTTACCTGCTGAGCTATCTCTCCAGCTTTGTTTTGTTATTTTTAATTATGTGTTGGTGTGTGCACACGAGGGCGAGAGCCCACGGAGGCTACAGGCATCAGACCCACTGGAGCTGGAGTTACAGATGGCTGTGAGACACCACAGTGGGTATGGGAACCAAATTCAAGTCCTCCGAAGAGCCACGACAAATGCTCTTAACCACCAAGGCATCTCGCCAGCTACCTCTGCAGTTCATTTTAAGACATTCTTTGTCAGAATATTTTTTTGAGAGTGGGAATATTTTTGTTTTGTTTTTACAATAGAATATATATGCTTATCGAAAACTAGAGTATTGCCATTTTCTTTTTCTTATACTTTTTAAATAAACAGAAGAACATAGGGTTTTTAAGTAAAGCATGGACACAAAAACTATAAAGAGGCAAGAAGGTCAAAATACATAGTGTGAAAAGCAAGCCGGTAAGAGCGAGCATTACCCAATGGCAGTATGAGGCAGATAGCCCTCGCCTGTTCTAGAGTGCATAGTTCTAATGTGGTATGTTGTTTAAGAATCCATTTGTCTATAATAGCATAGGTATCAAAGACCTGAAAAGGTGACCAGATACCATTGCCTTCCAGAGTGGCCCACCAGCTCAGACCCCCCTCCCTGGAGCAGCTCTTCCTCAGACACCCTGCCATCTCTCTTACTGGGGACAGTGACTCAGTGACAACAGGAGCAGCAGAGACACAGGATGAGGTGGGTGTGGTTTGCTTCACACAGATGCCTGACTGTCCAGCTGCTGATAGCACCTCCCAGGGCATTCACTGCTGGCCAGCACAGAGTTCTTTTCGGTGAACTACAGGCAAGCCTGTGTCCGTTAGTGGGGCTCAGTGAGTCCTTGAGTTAGAGTACAACTTCTTCTTAGCCAAGTCCAAGAATTCTATAGATTGTAGCTCACTGACGACTTAGGTTGCCCAATCATTAGCTTGGTCTCAACATGTCTGAGAGTGAAAGATTTGGGGCCCATATTAAACTACGCTCTCTGCCCTTCCCTTCACTTCCCTTTCCCAACACTCAGAGTAGTCTTAGATAGCAGAACTTTCCAACATGAAGATGATAGGATTGGGCCCAGCTGATGGTTTGATCAACCAAGAAACCTCACTTAAAGGGAACTTAGTGCTTCACAGAGCGAGAAATGGGAGGAGCTGAGCAAAGGGAACAAAGGGCTCACAGAAAAGGCTGATGGGAATATACAAAACAAGAAATAGAAGAAAAGCTGGCGGTGAGAAGAAAGCTAAGCAGGATTACACGGTCCCTTTACGAGCATATGCTACATCCTAACTCCAAACAAGATGAAAAGCACAACAGAGTTAATGTGAGCATGGTGGCTTCCCAAGAGCTACAGGGTTTCTGAAGATGTATCGTGCACACCATTAACTCACAGAGACAAAAGGATTGGAATGCATGTGGCTTGCACACAGATTCTTTCACACAAAAATGGTTGAATTGTTTCCACTGAATAGTGGGTAAATTCCAACTGCTGAGGGAAAAGTGTTTCCTGGTTTTAAAAAAAAAATGCAAGCAATGATAATCAAACCCATCCTCCAGCATGCACTGGTGTGGTGGCAACAATCACCAGAGAGTGAGACTGAGGAAAGGGGTGGAGAGGTAGCCGTGGCTGCATCCAGGAACCCCTCCGTCATTCCCACTCCAGAGACAGTTTAGTTTCCCCCCAAAATATCAACACATTTACCACCTCAAATTAGGTACAAAAAGACCAAACGCTGTCCTCTTCTAGAAAATACTACCTTCATGTTGGCTATAACAGCATCTGCCTGTAATTCCAATACTTGGGAAGTGGAGGCAGGGGTCCAATGCCATCCTTGGCCATGCAGTGAGTTCAAGACCAGCTGTTGCTACAAGAGACTTGGTCTCAAAAAAGAAAGCGTGGTGGGCAGAAAGAAAGAGGGGGAGGGAGAGAGAAAAAGATGGAAGGAAGGAAATGAATTGAATGAAAAAAGAAAAAGATTATAAAATATGCCTTAAATCTCTCTTAGGTTGGTCCTTCAAATGACCCTCTTTAAGTCAATCACCACCATCCTTCTATCGCACACTGCACACCCCAGTTTCTGACCTTTCCTCATCTGACCTGAGTCCCAGGCATAGCTCTCTTATTCTTTCCCCTCTGGATGCATCCGGCCATAAGCAGTCCTTTGATGTTGAAGGACCTGGAACACATGCACCATTTCACAGGGCATCTCATCAGTCCAGACTAAAGGGGAATCAGCTCTTCTTCAACTTCTACAATGAGGATGTATGTATAGAGCCTCTGGTGACCCTGGCATTTCACTAGGCTATTATTCATAGATTTACCAGTGACTGCCAAGTGCCAAAACATTTACTGTCATCCAGGGAAAGCCTCTTGCTAGGCTTCTGGGTCCAGGGATCATCTAACCTTCCACACAACTGTGCCCTTTATGTTTCTCCTGCCCCCCTCCTCAAACAGGCCCCAGACAGCAGACCTGAGGAACAGCAGCACAGTCTCAGAGTTCATCCTCGTGGGCTTTGAGCAGAGTCCCCCTTCCACACGGGCATTGCTCTTCGCCCTCTTCCTGGCTCTCTACAGCCTCGCCATGGCCATGAATGGCCTCATCATCTTCATCACCTGGACTGACCCCAGACTCAACAGCCCCATGTACTTCTTCCTTGGACACTTGTCTTTCCTGGACATCTGCTTCATCACCACCACCATCCCACAGATGTTGATCCATCTGGTGACCAAGAACCACACAGTCTCCTTTGCCTCTTGTATGACCCAGATGTACTTGGTCTTTCTAGTGGGTGTGGCCGAATGCATCCTCTTGGCTTTCATGGCCTATGACCGTTATGTCGCCATCTGCCACCCCCTGAACTATGCCCAGATCATGAGCCCTCAGGTGTGTGTCAGACTGGTGTGCTCTTCCTGGATCTTTGGGATGACCAATGGCATCTTTCTTGAGTATATATCATTCCGGAATCCTTTCTGTAAAGAAAACCACATAGAAAACTTCTTCTGCGAGGCCCCCATAGTGATTGCTCTCTCCTGTGGGGACCCCAAGCTCAGCATGAAGTTGATCTTTCTTGATGCCATTGTAGTGCTTTTCAGCCCCATGGTGCTTATTGTCACCTCCTATGCCCGCATCCTGGCCTCCATCCTTAGCAGATCCTCTTCCTCGGGTAAGGGGAAGACATTCTCCACGTGTGCCTCCCACCTGACTGTGGTCATCTTTTTGTACACCTCAGCCATGTTCTCTTACATGAACCCGCGTAGTACGCATGGGCCTGACAAAGACAAGCCTTTCTCCCTCCTCTACACCATCATCATCCCCATGTGCAACCCCATCATCTACAGCTTCCGCAACAAGGAAATGAAGGGGGCCATGGGGAGAGCCCTTGGGAGAGGCAGCCTGGCTTCAGCTGCACCTGCCCAGAAGGAAACCCGCTGGAGACGTTTCTTTCAGTGAGGGATGGAAGGTTACTTTTCCCAGCCCTTGCTTTCCAATTCTGTAACGGCACAAGAGAAGAGTGTTTGCAGCCTCCGTGGCACTAGACTCAGACCTGGAAGTTCCTCCTGATATCTAAGGCTCATTGTTTTTCCGCGAACTTTCCTGAAGAAAATGTGAGGCTTTCCTGAATTTTTCCTCTGTGTTCCTCAGGATTCAGTGAAAGAGTGCACATAACTCTATCTTGTTTACATAATTCTTTTACATGCCATTTCTCAGGATAATTTCTGCACATATATTTAGAAATAAATAATCTTTTGACCTTTTAATAAGCCATATTAGTTGTGTTTTAAAATATATTTCAACTGAAACAAAATTATATTCCTCTCTTTCTCCAGGCCCTCCCAGCTCCTCCCTCAAACCCACGCCTCCTCCTGTGTTGATGGCCTCCTTTTCTTTGATTATTATAGTAACATACATCTGTCTTTATTGTTTATATATGGTTTCAGGACTGATCAATCTCCATTAGACCTCCCTCAAATGCCAACACTACATAACTCTACTTGTTTGTGTATTGTTGGGGAGGAGCAGGTAGGAGAAGTCAATGTTTCAAACCCCTTTTCCTAAATCCTTTTGGTTTCTTTTAGTGAGACAACCATTTGGCTGACACTTCCCTTCCATATAGGTAAGTACCTCTATCAACTTCCTCAAGCCGCCAGTTTCCTGATGTTTACAAGACCTAAATCATGTCCCATGCATCCTACTGCCTTTCTCCTGCTTCTCCATCTTTGACTGAACTCATATTTAAATCACTTCACCTGCCTTCTTACCAGAAATAGATTTAATTCTCAGTATTCCAAGGAACACTACCCATGCTATCTCCACCACTGAAGGAACCTCTATTTGATTCTCTCCAGCTTCTTGAGCTCCTTTCCTTAACCAAACCTCCATTTATTAGCAGTTTTCTTTATTTTCAAATTGCATATTTTTCGAATCCTTTGGTAACAAATAGGTTTTCTCTTAAAAAGGATAGGCCTGTTTCTCATTTCCCTGATGCTCTTTGATGGTGTGATTGTACTCCACGTGGAAAGCCACCTAATGGAGGCCATAGTCCCTCCATGTCCTGTGCATCACTCTCTGTCCTTCATAACAGTGACTCAAAGCAATAGCCTCACTCCATACAACTGCGATCTTGTATCGAGAAACCAGAAAATGTATGAAAACTTGGTAAGGAGAAAGAAATGTCAGCACTGATATGTAGAAAAAGCAATACATGTAGAGCCTACATGTTCCTGTTAAAGAAAAAAAAAAGAAAAACCTATACTGAGGTTAGACAGGAAGACTTTAAAACTATTACAGTAGGAGATTGAACTCAAATTCAGATTAGAGGGATTTTCAAGAGCTTGTCTAGACAGTGTGACATGATACAAAATTAACAGACAAAAATCAACAGCCTTCTTATATGCCAATGACAATATACTGAGGAAGAAATCAAGGCAACGATCTTATCCAACACACACTTGTGCATGCGTGCACCAATGCACGCACACTCACACAACGAAATCCATCTACAGTGAAAGCTTCAAAACTTGAAGAAACCGAGAAAGATACTAGAAGATAGAAAGATTGCCCATGTGCACTGACTGCTCTTCCAGAGGTCCTGAGTTCAACTCCCAGCAACCACGTGGTGCCTCACAACCACCTATAATGAGATCTGGTGCCCTCTTCTGGCCTACAGGCAGGATACTGTATAAATAAATAAATAAATAAATAAATAAATAAATAGCATGGCATTAGAACAAAAGCAGACATGTAGATCAGCAGAATTGATTAGGAGAGCCAGCTAAAACTCCATATAACTACAACCATCTGATTTTTGACAGATGCCAAGAGAGTGTGTAAGATGCCCGTGAAGAACTGTGTTGCTTAGGTTACCTGAGATGGAAAGACCCACACTAGAATTGGACAGTGCCATTCCCAGTTCTGAATAGGAAGCAGTGAGTTAGCAGAACACACGCATTTATTGCTCTCTGCTTTCTGCAGGTGCATACAATGTGACCTGCCACCTTGTCTTCCCTGCCACCATGGACTATACACCCTTGAACTGTAAGCTGCAATAAACTCCTTCCGTTTTATGGCTTTCATTGGGGTATCTTACACAGCAATAAGAAACGACTCTAAGATAAATAATAAAAATGCATTTTGCAAAAAGACAGCCTCTACAACAAACTGGATGTCTACCTGTTGGTATCCAAAAATGAACTCCAAGTGCATCAGCATCTCAGCATAAGACTTGAAGCTCTTCCGCTTCTAGAGGGAAAAACGGTAGATACATTTCAAGATACAGGCTTAAGTAAGGACTTTCTGAGGAGGACTCCAGCCAACTATCAACAAATGGGACCTCATGACATCAGAAGGCATCTTCCGGGCAGTGGCGATACACACCTTTAATCCCAGCACCCCAGAGGCAGAGTGAGGTGGATCTCTGTGAGTTTGAGGTCAGCATGGTCTACAGAGTGAATTCCAGGATAGCCAAAGCTACACAGAAAAACCTGTCTTGAAAAACAAGAAGAGGAGGAAGAGGAGAAACTATCAACTAAGTGAAGAGGCAGCCTACAGATTGTAAGAAAATCTTTATTAGTTATACATCTAACAAAAGGGCAATATCTCAAGAATATGAAAAATATAAAGAAAAATATACATCAAGAAAACAACTCAGCTAAAAAAAATTTACGCTGTGGAATTGAACAGAGAGTTCTCAAAAGAATATAATATTACATCATTTCTTCCTTCCCGTTCTTCCTTCCAAATCCTCCCATGGGTCCCTCTTTCAAATTCATGTATTTTTAATGTTCAATGCCCTTATTCACTAGAAAAAAATGCAAATTAAAACTATTTTGAGAGTCCATCTCACTCCAGTCAGAATGGCTGTCATCAAGAACATGAATGACAGCTGGACATGGTGGCACATGGCTTTAATCCCAGCACTGGAACGGCAGTGGCTCTGAGGCCAGCCTGGTCTGCAGAGTGAGTTCCGGGAGAGCATATGCTATATATTGGGATACTGTCTCATGAAGAGAGGTGGGGGGGGGGGCAGGGAGGAAGGAAGGAAAAAGAAAAGACTGGGTTGGTGAGATGGTTCACCAAGTGAAGGTGCTTGCAGTAAGGTAATCCTGGAAGTCATATTGACAGAAAGAGATCGAAAAGGAGACCCGCCCCTACAAGTGGTCATCTGCCCTTAATCTAGATGCTGCAGCATGTAGGTGCTTGTGCCTACACACATACACAAAAATACGTGAGTGTAAAAAGTGTTCAGAGTAGAAGAAAATCATTGCACAGTTTTCTCAAAAGGCCGAAAATAGAACTAACATATGATCCAGCTGTAACACTTCTGGGCATATATGCACAGGGCTCTTTATCCCGAATCAAAGACTCTCTTCATAATAATTAGAAAATGACTTCAGCCTAGAAGTCCATCGCCTAAAGAACGGACATTGAAAACAGTACCTATATAAAGTACGCATTGGTAAAAACATGAAGTTTGTAGAGAAATGAGGTGACCCAGGTCAATAAAGATAAATGATGTATGTTCTGAAATGTGTGGGTCCTAGGGTCAAAGTTGTAGATTTGTGTGGTTAACTAGGAATGTCTGTAGGAGCCAGGAAGTTAGAAAGGGGCCAAGGGCTGTGTGGGGTGAGGGGCTCAAGTGAGGGGAGAGAGTAGAAGCCATATAACGAGAAAGCACAGGGGAGATCCAGGAGTTGGGCAGCTTTAAGCATCGATGAGGACTGGAAGAGAACAGGTCAGGGTGATCAACGGAAATCAAGAGGGTAAGAAAAGGCCTTATGAGATCTACTTTGTAGATCTTAATACTTTATAAGCTGAATAAAAGTTTTTAAGGGGAGAGCTGTCCTGGAGAGGAAACAGGACCCTGTGTTGTTAATCGGTGTTACCTAAAAGGAAAGTAAGCTTGTCCTATGTCTTTAAGAAGAACAGTAATTTAACCTTTGGGAGACAAGTTCCTACCCCACCCCAGACTGAGAGACAGGGTACCATCTTCCTTAAGGATGGACCTTCAGTAGCTCAGGTCCTGGAAAGACCTTTTCTGGGTCATGAAACTAGCAGTAAGTTTCCAAGATTTATATACATATTAAAGAACCAGAAAAAATTAGAAATGACAGGTGTTCTGATTCTGCAAAAAAAAAGGGGGGGTGCTTACAACCAAGAAGAACCCTGTCTAAAGTTATCAAACTAAGGGGATCATATAGGCCTTCCAGGTCACCACAAAGGAAAAGAAGGCCTCATCTGCCCCTTGGAGTCCTAGCTTCTCTATGTGTGAAATTCCAATCTGCAAAGAGCCTTTGAAGAGGAAAAGAAAAATGGTAAAGGGAAGGCAGAGAAGAAGAAAGTGTTCTTTGAGAAAGCCTGAGAAATAACTTCATAGCCTTACAGCAGTGGGTCTCAGCCTTCCCAATACAGCTTCCTAATGTAGCTTCCTAATACAGCTCCTCATGTTGTGTGAACCCAATCACAAAGTTATTTTTGCTGTTACTTCATAACTATAATTTTGCTACTGTTATGAATCATAATAAAAATATCTATGTTTTCCAATGGTCCTAGCGACCCCCGTGAAAGGGTCATTCTACCCCTTAGGGGTCTCAACCCACTAGTTGAGAACCAGAGTCTTACAGTTAGTTCCGGGCAACTGATAGACAATGAGATTATGAACCGCGCAGTTCAGCAAAAGAGCAAGCATTACTTAATGACCCGTGCAAAGCACGGTCGGAACACACATGTATTAGGCCCTAAGACCTTTACAGTTGATTCCCACAATAGTAGTATCATTACCAAATACTGCCATCCTGTTTGATAGCAAAACCGGAAGTTCCTAGTGGTTGTTGTTTTTTTTTCTTTCATTTTTTTTCTTTTTTCAGATCACACGTGATTTAAAGAACTTGGCTGCCATTCTCACTCAGAAGCCCTGGCCCCGGAACTAATCCTTCCTCTCCTGGTCTGGCACTGTTATTGTCCTCTTGACCTCTTCCTCAGCAAATGGGATTACCTGTAGACTACCTGCTTACACCGTTGACTGCGGGACGTACGAGGCCCCTCCCCTCCCTAGAGACACCCTGGTAGTTATGGTTAGAGGGGGCAGGGCTCGGAATATCCAGACTTAAGGGTTGTAAGGAGAGAAACCTTTTCTTTAGTAGCTGCCACGAACTTGTCACTGTCCTCAGTTAAACTCATCGGTTCATCGGCTGCACTGGGGTGGAATTTTGTTACTGTCCTCAGCTCACCTCGGAAGTCCAGAAGAATGCCAGAAGGTGATGTTAGCTAAAGCCATGAAGAATATGGGGGAGTTGTAAGCTGCAAAATGGAGAGGGGTGCTGGCTGTTAAGACTAAAATTCCAAATAACAACAACAACAACAACAACAACAAATCTATTTCTTGTAGATGTGTGTTCAACAAGCACGTCAGAAGAAATCAGACCCGGAGTGACCTCAAACTGTTCTCTCAAGGCCTCCCAGCTGGAAGGACTCACAAGCAAAACTAAGGCCTGTGCCAGGTCTCCCCACCTGCAGCCTCCGACTGTCCCCCTGGAAGGGGAGAGCGCCAGGGTCTACAAAAAGCTAGACAACTGCTGTGTGGTGGTGGCGCACGCCTGTAATCCCAGCACTCGGGAGGCAGAGGCAGGCTGATGGCCGTGAGTTCGAGGCCAGCCTGGTCTTCAAGAGCTAGTTCCAGGACAGGCTCTAAAACTACAGCGAAACCCTATCTTGAAAGAAAAAATAATAATAATAAAGCCAAACAACTACTAAAAGAAGCTGCACTGGAAGTGCTCTCCGCACTTCTTCCAGCCCCCTTTCGTCCTGAGGAAGGGAACACAATTAAGCTCTAGAGTTAGCTCAGCCCCTACCTAGAAACCAAGGGGTAGGAGGGAACCTAGATGCTCTCTCAGATGCTGGGCTCCTTCCCCGCGGAGGCCACATCTCCCTGCCCAGCTCCACCTGGCGGCAGCACCCTGCGACGCTGCAGGCCTGACCTGATTAGAACCGCCAAGTCTGTGACCAATCAAACGTCCTCAGCCTCTCGGCGCGCGCCGTGCAGCAGCCAATGGGCGCTGTCTCCTTGGCCGCTCCTCCCGCGCCGGATCCAGATTTGTCAACCTGGGAGAAACAAGGTCTATTTCGGGAAGCAACTGCAGCGGCCGGCAGCGGTCCGAGGCAGAGGAACTCCAGGCGTGAGGTACCCACCAGACAGAGTAACCCTCCCCTTCGCCTGGTAGGGGGCGGAGCACAGCCGGGGACCTCGACCAATCACATTAGGCCTCGGTAGCTGCCGGTTCAGTCTTAGGATGCGGAGCTTAAATCTCTCCAAGCGATAGCTCCATTTTTAGCGAATTGTGTAATGCTGGGCTGCACTTACTGCCCGTAAACAACTGCAGTGTCCTCAGCCGCCTTATGGCCCCCTTTCAGCTAACCGTTCGAGGAAAGCCTCCTGACACGTACCTGGAGTCATTGGGCTCTCTGAGTTCCCATAACCTGTGTCTTTCTTATCGCTGTACTCTCTCGTTGTTTTAGAATTAATTTACTCTCCTCTCTATCCATCTAGTACGTGATTACGTTTTCAGACCTTGGCACAAGTACTTTGACCGTAAGAGGGCGTTGTGACGATATCCCTCAGAAAATGCAGGAGAACCCTGGTCTGTTAACGAAACAGAAGCAAAACTTTTCCAATGGGACTGGAGAGAAAGTGTCCAGAGTCCTGAGCCCACCCAAGCCCCCCAGTCACCTCCTCTGAAATAGTTTAGCCATAGAAATATGGTTTATCCGAGTCATGAAAATTAAAAGCACATAGTTGTTAACACTAAACTTAAAATTTGACACTAGATCTAAAGACCTGTCTTCTCTCTGGCTCTTCAATACCTCGCCCTTGTCATCCATCTCAGGGCGTGGAAGGCATAAACACTGTTTTCGTTTATCTCTGCTTTCTACAGGGTTCCATCCATAAGTGGCAAAGGCCGAGTATCTTGTGCCCTGACTTTCTCTTGAGGGAGCCCCTTGAGGCCCACTCTCCACCTACTTCAGTCTCCAAGATCTAGAACAGAACTCACTCTGCTTCTGAATTTCTTATGACTGTCCCACATCCTCACCTGGGTCTTCAAAATAACCCTTCATTAAATTCTGTTCGAATTATCTTCCCCTAATAAAAGGCTCTCCTCCTTTACTAGGAAGCAGAGATAATCTCCTCAAACAAGAACATTTGAAAGTGACTACAGGAGCTCTGGAGACGGGCAAACCTGAGCATGGTGTTGTGTCGTTCATTAGTTCATCATGAACCTGCAGGCTGTCTGTCTTTGATGCTGCACAACCCATTTTTTTAAGAACGGAGAGGACCATTGTCACCAAGAAAATCTTACGAGGTATCACATCCACTCACCATCACTACAGCTGACCTTATTTCTGGGAATGTGTATTACTCTGTAGTAGATAAGGCAGGCAAGAGCCTCAAGTCATGGAGCACCTAACTTCTGTCATGTATACACAGAAACAGAAGAAAGTTGGTGTGAGCAGGTAATGCATTGAAGTCAAAGGGGAACAGAAATAAAAGACAATGTCTCCGGAGAAAGAGCCTAAGATAATAACTCCCCTGCTTTGTGTCTGCCTAGCACCTTTGCTTCTTTTCTATGAAATAACTTTATGTCCTTGTAGTAAACTCCGGAAATGTGACCACACACCCATAACAACTATTAGCAATACCTTGTAAGCCCCAAGAACCACACATCTCTTCTTTTACTTATTTGCAATAGCGAGTCCATTTGGGGGACTTTTCTGTGAGATTTCCTTATTTCAACCCTTTCATCTTCCAAGTATTGTTTCATATATTTATATTTTATTTGCTCCACAAGGGACCGACTTAACCATGACTCTGTTCCATGCCATGCACCATCATTGATGTTTGCAAGCACAAGCTCCCTTATTTTGTCCACATCTTTTGTCTCTGCCCTGGTGTTTCTCCTTTTATGGTAGGTAATAATGTCCTACTGTGTATGTTTCCATTTTGTTACTTTGTGGATTTTTTTTCTCCTCTCCTGGGGGGTGGAGCTCAGGACCTTGCTCATGTGCATCAGATGCTTAATCTTGAGCCACATCCCCATTCCTAGGCACACGTGTTTCAAGTTCTCCAAAGCTGGTAGATGTACACCCTGTCCTGTGCTTGTTCCACTGAGCAGGGTTTCCAGCTCCATACACTTTGCCAGATGTTGACATTTACTCTGCTTCACAGCGAAACCTCTCTTGTCCCACCCTTGAGTAACAGACTCGAGAGTCTGCAGCTCCAGTCTCTATAACTGTACATTGGACTTCCCTGATTACTCCATTCTAGACCTGTAGAAGGATTTGACATTGGTAAAGCCACTAGTTGCAGCTCTATTCGATGTGTCTAAGAAATCCTGAGTGGCTCTGCAAAGCCGGAGAAATGAGTACAAGACTGTCGCTTCACGCGGCCGCCAACACTTGCAACTTTGCTCACTCCTGCTGTGGCTGGTCTGGTAGATGGCAAGAGCTACCACTGGTTTAGCTTGCATTATATTACTAACCACTTTAATTAAATCTACATATGCTTATTAGTTTTTCCTCCTTAGTAAACTGCCTGTCCATATAACCTTTGTTCCTTTGTGCCAATGGTCTGCTGTCTTGTTCCTATTTCTTTGCGGTTGTTATTTGTATATTCTAGAATGATAGTCCATTCCTGTTAGTTTTAGACAAAGCAAATATTTTCTCTGTTCTGTTATCAGTCCACTTTGTCTGTGATGCCCTTTGAAATTCACAAATTCTATCAAAGGATAAATATATCAAATTTATTGTTTGCTGCTGCTATAGAAAATGTTACTGCTATAATCATAACTGAGTTTGAATTTTTAATATATTTATTATATAACATTAGCACATTAAAAGGTTAGCTTTTGTTTGTTTTGAGACAGGGTCTCTTTATATAGACCAGATTAGCCTAGAATTCTCGGAGATCCTACTGCCTCTACCTTCCAAGTGCTGGGATTAAAGACATGAACCATCACGCCTGGCTCATTGTTAACTTTTAAAAGATATTTCATGCAGGTGTGTGTGTGTGTGTGTGTGTGTGTGTGTGTGTGTGTGCCATTTGAGTGCAGTGCCCCCCAAGGCCAGAGAGGGCACCAGATCCCAGAAGCTGGATGTATAGGAGGTTGTGAACCAACCAAACTGGGTTGTGGGAACTGAGCTTAGCTCCTCTGGGAGAGGAGAAAGCACTCTTAACCACTAAGTCATTTCTTCAGTCCCAGTTAACTTTTATATATGTCTGGAACTTTTAAATTTTTGTAATTAGAGTCCTGGTGATGCTTTCAAAGCACTGATGATGTATGGGTACCACTCTCTCAGTTACATCGATTTTCTGCACATCTGTATATCAGAGTCCTTTTGGTGAGCTCCCACTCCTCCAAAGAAATTATATTGACTAAGCATCATCTTTGAACCTTTATTCCCATAGACTTTCCAATTTTATCATCTAAGTATTTAAAGTCAGGTTTGCTCATTTATTTATTTTGCCTGATCTGCGTGGCTGCCATGAACTCACCCATGTGGTTATTTTTCAAGACTTTTCTGTGGGGCACAATTAGAGCCAGAGTAGCTCTTCTGTCTTGCTTTATCATCCTCTCCCTGTCCCTCTTCTTCCTAAATTTTACAAATGCAAGGCTGATCTGTAGATCACAATAAAGATACTGCTTCTCCTCCAGGAGCAGCTTACCTGTGAAAACACAATCTGTGTCCCATGGTGAGCAGCCCTTCCACAAAAGAACAGTGGACTGGCCCTTTTCAGTACCATGTTTCAGGCAGGAGCCCCATCCAACTGTGTTTCTCTCTTATTTGTGATATTTTATTTTTCTCACAGTGTAAAATGCAAGGATTTTATGATTACCTGTACTTTGTACATTGTTGTGGACACCATACCTAGGTTCATTTAGGGAAGTGGTGGTGGTGATGGTTTGGCCAACACCACTCCAGAGTGGAATGCTGTCTCTGCTAATGTCTTCCAATGTTCTGCTACATGGCCTTTGCAATATAACTTGTTACAGATTTTCTGCGCAACGTTTTTTACCTCACATCTATTTTAGCATGCCCTAGCTGCATACACATCTGCTTTCCCCATATACCATGCGCTTTTTACATTGAAATACTCCCAATTCAGCCAGCAATACTCACGGAAAAGAGGTTTTCCATTCCATCTTCTGAGACGCATGTTGCACTTACTCAAGAACATAGCTTTCTTCTATCCGTAGATTGTGAGCTCCTTAAGGGCCTGGGGAAGTGGGATAGAGGAGCACGTGGAAGTCACAAGCTCCACAGTGGACTTCCCATGGTAGTTCTTTGCCGCTCTCTCCACCCTTCCACTTTTCTAGTTGTCTGCATGAAAGGGCTAAAATGTCTAGTAGAGCTGTTTCCCTGCTAAAATCAATAAAAGGGCTATACTTTGTGTGAGCTATAGTTACTAAGTAGCCATGCCAAGGCTGCCTACCTGGGGTGAGGCTATACTTTGTGTGAGTTGGAGTTACTAAGTAGCCATGCCAAGGCTGCCTGCGTGGGGTCAGGGTCAGGATGTAAGTACAAAGGGAAATAAACCACCAGAACACTGCAGAAACTATCTTGGATCCTGCAGACTTCCCTGGTCTAGGAACAGGAATTTGTGTCAAATTTAATCAGGTCTGTAATAGCTCTGGGAAGCCCCTTTGGACATCTAACTCACATATAAGATCGCTGTATAAACATCATCACCAAGGTTTCTTTCAAAAAAGAAAATGTGGAAGACTCTGAGAGATGACAATAGGTTTCAGCTAAATTCCTACCTCTGCCTTCTCAATTGCTCATTTTCACTCTTATTACTCAACTAAACATTTTTTCATCTTATGGTCAAGATGGTCCTTTATAATAATGTAAATTGTGCTTGGTGTGGTGGTGGACACATTTAATCCCAGCACTCTGGAAGCAAAGGCAGGTGAATCTCTGCAACTTTGAGGCCAGCCTTATCTACATGGTGAGATCTTTTCTCAAAAACAATAACAATAATAGTAGTAATAATGTAAATCTCACTGATTCCTGAAGCTGTTTTTTCTTACACATCTAAACGTCTTTGGAATAGAATGTCTCCTATACCTGATGGTAGCTCACAGTTCCTACCAGCTCCCAGAAGGCATTACAACATTGCTGTCACACCTACACAAGCCTGACCCTCGCTATCATGCAGAGTCATGAATGGAAACTTCAGTCCCTCAATGTTTCAGTTCACCAACCCTCTAAGGACCCTCTGAAGAAATATTATTCCTGGGTGTTGTTCAAACACTTGCCTTAAACTCTCTCTGGCAAGATTAAAGGAAGAGCCAGTACTGAAGACTAGGTACTGGGGCCAGGAGGAAACTCCCAGAGGCAACAGCTTCTTCATAAGAAACTACTTTGCTAAAAACTCAATATGACCCCTAATATAAATACATGGAAAAATATGGACAATTCTTAGTCAAAAGTGATTCAGAGGTGCCCAGGCTCGAGGAGAAGTAATTACAACGCTGTGATAATCATTAGTTATAATCGTGTACCCAGCAGTCATATTTTAAAGTTCTGTTTCAAATTAAGAATAAATGATATTTGAATAAGAATGAAACTTTAAGACCCGAGTGATGAGAACAGTGATCATTATTGGCAGTATTATTTCCTTTTTCCAGGGTGCCTAACATGAGGTGCCCCTCAATCAGCGGTACTCAAAGTCATTGGTCGACATTTCAGAGATGATTCGGTAGCAGCTCTCAAGGTACCCAATAAATCTGGACCTAGATGGACAGTGTGCTCAGGACTGAAGAAAAGTGCACAAGGAATAGAAACAAGATCAAATGAGGTTATTGTTCCCCAAACAAAAAGAGGTAGCCACTTAGGGGAGGATGAGGTCACACTCCTGTGTTTCTGTGTTTCTTATGGGCCTTGAAGAATGGCAGAGATTTGAACTGGAGGACAGGGACAGGACAAATAGAAAAGGAAGGGTTTTTACCGAATGCAGGGAAATGGAAGTGTCTCCAGGGAATGAGGAGTAGTACATCTTGGCTACAGAATTCATTATTCCTTTCGACTTCGCCCATTAAGGAACTTGATGAAAATTGTGAACCTTGCTCTTAGAAATAAAAACACAAATTCATAATCAAAAAGAGTTGCATAGTATCTGTGGAGAGTTCTCCCTCAAAGGCAGCATGAAAGGCAAACAACCAGGGGAGATAGACAATGCTGGAGACTATGACCAAAGGCTCATTTTTGGAGACGTGTTTTGTACCTGACTTCTCTGGGAAGAAATGGAGACCCGTCCAGACTGAAGGAACAGGTTCCGTTTGGGAATCACCTCCAGCACCGAACTGGAGGATCTGGGCTTCTGATGAGGTAAGACCGTCTTTAAAAAGGAGCTAGGAAAATAAATATTGGTGGGGCAGGGGGTATGCCAGGCCCTTGTTAGGGAGGAATTTGGTTCCCTCCCCCCTACACACACACACACACACACACACACAAACACACACACACACATACCACATCACATCACATTTTCTATTTAACATAAACAGCACTGGGGAGAAATTGCAGATTGTCAAGAATATTCAGAACCCTGGTTGGGAAGATTCATTTTTGGAGTATCGGTATCTGAGAGACAGGGGAGCAGCTGGTTTATTGCAGCTGCGTTTATAGTCTTCAAATCCACCCTACTTATTCAGTTTTCCTGTCTCTCCTCACCACCCACCACATGGCAGGGAGCCAGGCTTTTGGAAGGCCTTTGCCAGGCCAGAAGTGAAAGACATAAATTCACTCGAGGTTCCTCTTGTAATGTCTCTATTCCGCGACAGGTGGCACCATTACAGCATTATTTACAGAGCCCGGTTCTTTCCCCAAGCACAGTGCTACCAAGCAGAAAAGCTGTTTTTCAGAAGGAATTCACCTTCTGAGGACAGTGTAGAATGGGGTGGGGGGGGGGGTGATAGCTAGAATAAGATTGATGAACATTTCTTCTGTGCTTCAATATTCCAGCTCAGAGTGGATTTCTGTTTCTAAGCACTTAAATAAGGAAAGATGTTTATGAAAAGCTGTCTTTCAAAGCAAGAGTTTTATGTCTTTCAAGAAGTATTGACTTAAATATGTTTGGAGGATGATGTAACTCAGTTCCAGGAGAACTTGTGTTTATAGGTGTCAAGCAGAAACTATAATCTACAACAGCACTGAGAGTCCATAAATCTGCATGCCATGTTGAAAGCCAGTTTGAGTCACAGGGAAGCAACGGACCCTCTAAGAGCAGATTTAGCTGCACCAGGCTAAATTTATAGCTTATTTCTATGAAACAAGATGTGCTTTGTCTTTGAGATTAAGAGCTAATCTTAATTAGGTCAGTTAAGAGACGAGAGTTCTAGAAACCAAGACTTGTATTGAGTTGTATGTGGAGTTGTGTTGGCCCCAAACAGAAAAATTTAACTTGAAGCCACAGATAGTGTTATATAGTTGTTTCCTCTCAGTTAAAATGTGCCTCCCTGCCATGCCTTTGATCCTAGTACTTTGGAGGCAGAGATAGATGGATCTTTGTGAGTTCAAGGCCAGCCTAATCTACAAACTGAGTTCCAGGACAACCAGAGCTACACACAAAGAAACCCTGTAGGGGGAGGGGTTCCTGAAGGGAGAGTGGAGGCTTTGAAAACTCAGAACCCAGAAAGTTAGGACAAGCCCCACCCCTGAAAGGTTATGTAACACTGGTGTATAAGACTCTGCTGGAGCTGTCTGCAAGTGAGGCAGGGAGCCCCAGGAATGCAGCTTTGGGGAGTAGCCTCCTGTGCTGAGGTGGGCTGTTCCACGATGCAGCTGCCTTTGAGTGAGCTAGCTACCCATGCTTCTGTAAGCAATACCTCCCCTGCACCCCCTATTGAACACTCCAATAAGCTCGCTAGTTTACCAATCTGGCCTTGGGTGGAATCACTCCTTCGATTTGTCTTTAGTGAGTAGATGAGTGCTCTCGAGTTCTCAGGAGACCTCAGACATTTCTTAGGCTCTCGCAGTACTTTGACGGGTTTCCAGGATTGCAGATTTGGAAGTGATGATGGCAGGACTGCACCACCTGATAGGTTCAGTGTAATCAAGTAAGTGGAGAATAGTCGGATGGAGATGGCCATTTCAGTTCCAGGGAGGAAATACTTCGGAGGCTCCAGGAGGTACCGATGCTGGACATCCTGGCCTCACACAGCTTGTTTTCTTTGTGGATACTCAATGGCTCTTACCATTTTTATAAAAGCCTGATTCTTACTCTTTAAGGATTAAGTAGAGGCAATAGCCCTTTCCCTCTAGAGAGAATATATATTTGAAGGATTTTGTGTCTAATTTCCAATGACCGTGGCTTCCTGAAATGCAACAGCGAGGTCTGCCATAAACCCTGGGTGGGAAACGGACTGAAACTCGCTCACCAACTGTCTGGAGAAGAAACCCCTGGAGGCCAGTGGGAAATAGGGAAGGCAGAACTGGGGTGGAGGTGGGAGGCGGGGCAGCCTTGCAGAATCTCTTTGACATGCTGGTGTAGATAAAAGAAGGCATGAGAACTACTTTCTGTAGGAAGATTTTTCATTTCTCTGGACTTGCAGGGAATAATTAGGGGGCTGGGGACACACATACACAGGAACAGAACTGAAGTTGATGGCTACCGGACTCAATCAGAGCTCTCTATGGAGTCCAGATGAGCTGTGTTGCCTTTGAGATTTAGGTCAAATGATGGAGGATCTGGGTTCCGGAACAGAAAGTGAGCTCACCAGAGGAAGGAGTTGTCATCAGGGAATGCCTGCAGTCATTGGCCTCTTCCCCTCCAACAGCAGGTCCAGACAGCCATATGCTCCATGCAGTTACTCAAGAAAGGTCATGCTGAGAAAGGTCATGGACCAAAACCCGAACTGTGATCTCTTCAAACTGAGAAGGTGACAACTGACCAAGGGATGCTGGTGTCCTTTCAGGATTCTCTCTCTCTTTGAGGATCCAAATAAAAGAGCAAATAGGAAGATGGTTTCTATCTAGGGTTCTTTTAAATCGGACTATCTTGGGGTTAGGTCCTGGCTCTTTCTAATTCCAGTCTGTGACCTTGAAGTCTTAATCCTGTGGCTGAGCTGTTATGTAAAAATAACAGTTTCTACATCATAGAGTTGCTGGGAGATAAAATTGGAGCTCAGTAACTGATCGTCACCATGGTAATCGATGCTGACTGTGGAAACTGTAGCAGAAACCTGTCCCGGTCCTCAGGTATGTGCCCTGTCTGCTCTCCTGGGGGCCCCAGCACACATTACCCAGGACTGTATATACCTCAAGGCATTTTCAGAATATGGGGCTAGTCCTTTAGCCTTTTGGTTTATACCTACTTTTGCTTAAAATAAAAAGGCCTGTGCCCTCTTGAAAAGCTAATCATGCCATGCCCTTTGCCTTCATTCTATCCTCAAGGGTAAGGGTTCTTTATTTGGTAAAAGATCATATTAAATGAGAGTTTACTCAAGGGGCAGAAGCAGGTAAATCTCTGTGAGTCCAAGGGCAGCCTGTTCTACATAGAGAACCCAGGTCATCCAGGGCTATGTAGTGAGACTCTGTCTCAAAAAGAAAAAGAGGATGGGAAGGAAGGAAAGGGGGCGAAAAAGGAAAGGAAAAAGGACAGCATAAATCTGACCTGCAAAATAAGGGCTGGAGAAATGTCTTGACTGCCATGAGCCCTCACTGGTGTTTTCCAGCACCTCGTCACTCAGCTTACACCTGCCTGAATTTCAGTTCTTGGGACGCTGACACTCTCTTCTGTCCTCTGTGGGCACCATACGCACATGTGCACACATAGAGGCACAAACACACGTATACATAAATAATAAACCTTTTTAAAGAGTCTCTAGGACCTTCCCTGTGTTGTTTTGCTTTCCTGAAGGAGTCGTCACCACTCTGCATTCCTAGAACTATAAAGAAACTAACATTTACACAAGACCTTCTAGGAGCCGTATATTTTTTTTTTTGCCAACGAATTTTTATTCCTATCATATGTATTCTGAAAACCAGATCTCAGGCAGTAAATTCAGTGTTGGAATTTAAAGATTCAAACCCATATCTGTACCTCTCTAACAGAAGCAATTTTACAACAGAGAAAGAGAGAGAGAGAGAGAGAGAGAGAGAGAGAGAGAGAGAGAGAGAGAGACTCACACATACACAGACAAACCAACACACACACACAAGCACACACGCGTGCGCGCGCGCACACACACACACACACAGAGCCTATTCTGCTCTCAACCTTTGTTCTGGAGCAGCCTCAGGACATCTCCATCACCCAAGGGAGCCGCTAGAGATGATGTCAGTGTTGACTCTCTCTGGGGAACACCTTGCCGGCATCTTCCACTAGAGGCCCGAGGCAGTTATTGTGGTTTCCTCGGTGATGTGTCACTCCACTCCAGAAACCCTGAGCAACCCCTCCAGAACGGCGATTGCCACTCCATCCCTAGAACAGGTGTTATGCCTGCTGTGCCAGGGCTCTTGTTTGGAAGTCACCCTGTGGCAGGGATGATGAGGGGGGATGCTTCACAGAAACAAAACGTCTCGTGCAGGTGTGGAATGCTGGCTACTAAAAGCCCTTGTAAGCTGGGTATTTCTGTGCCTATCTGTACATTTCCTAGTCCAGTTTGGATCAAGGTCTGAGGCAGAAGGGACAGCAGGCAGAGTTGGCATTGCTTGCCCTAACCAGGACAAGGTCAGTTAACTCTCTGGGACTGCAGGCAAGGAGAGAGGAGGGAACGCATGGTCCCTAAGTTCCTACTAAGCCCTGACCCACACAGCAGACCCAGAAGCCCCACCCTTAAGCCCCCTTAGGACCAGTCAGCAAGAGGGGAGATGACGTCTTTTTATTAAGGTTGACACCAAGGAAAGCATTGAGAAAGGATACACAAAGGAGGGGGAAGGGCACACAAAGTCACCACTTCAGAAGGTAGGAGGGAGGCACATCAGTTAAGGAACCTCAGGACAGCCACATGCTCCATGCCCTGGTCGAGGAGTGGGGCGAAGGGAAAAAGAGAGGGTAAAGCGCCATGATAGCCTGGGGCTCACAGAAGGGTCTGAAGCCCCCTGAACCTAACACTAGAGCCACAAGCCCTGCCCCTGTGGGCTCACACACTACTACACGGTGGACACACAAAACACAAGACAATAATGGAAGCAACACCAAAAAGCAGAGGGTAGCGACATATTGACAGAAAGGGGAACTTAAGTTTAAGCAGGTATAGCCAGAAAAGACAATTTGGGACCGCAGCCCCCCTCCCTGCCAAGAGTTCCTCAATTGTCCCCTAGATCTGGGCTGTTGCTGAGCAGCCCCAAGTCTCTGCCTGTGAACTGGGTACTTTGATCTCTAGGTCCAGGTGAGTGGGAAAGCAACCCCAGATGAAGGCAGTGAGAGGGCAGGTTCTGCTCTGCATGCAAAATCCCAGAGCTTGAGCTATTGTGTCTTCATGCACATCCATAGCCAGCTCTCCCAGCCCAGGGGCCCTTGCAACCCCATGCACCCAGATTCCTAGGGCTGCAGCTCCCTCCTCAAGCTTCCTTTACCAATCAACAGCCGCAGAGATCTGCAGAGCACTGTGTATCTAGATTTCAGCAAAAGGGTGAATTTCCTGTTGCCAGAACAGAACATACCCCAATTCCTTAATTTCTAGGTAAATAGAGATTTTTTGCCAAAGTCCTAGATGAGTCCTTTTTCAGAATAGAAAAAGCAGAATTTTATTTACATAATTAAATGGTCCTTCTGTTTCCTGGGAAGAGGGGAAAGGGCAAAGTAAGTGGATGGCTGGGAATCCCGGAGATGGGCACTTCCTCTCCGGGAACCTCACCTTTCCGCAGTTTTGCTATGATGTTTGCTTGGAAGGTTTCGCGAGGCTTCCAAAGTCCTTCACCCTACAAATCCTTACGTGAGGGAGTCTCTCTCCCTGACCTATAAGAATCACGTTTGGAGTGAAGCACACTGCACTGCACTGTTCAGTCCCCTCGCATTAAGCACTTAGAAACTCAAAGCCCAGGTAGTTGGTGCCCCCGTGGGGTCCTCCCTCACAGAGAGACCTCGCCCTCCAGCTGCAGCAGGGTAATGTCAGGCAGGTCGAGGGGCTCCACAAGTGGCCCATCCTCCCCAAGGAGACCAGCACAGGGGCTCTCAGAGCGCTCACAGTGACTGGTGGGTGTGGCGGGGCTGGGCATCCCTTTCTCCTCCTCTTCATCCTCGTCCTCCTCTGGATCGCGACCCAGCAAGTCGCTGTCCCCGATACCAGGCGAAGGTGTCTCCGGCTCATGTGGAACACTCGGGAAGCTCCCCTTGCCGCCGGCCACGCCCAAGCCTCCCTGACGGGGCGCGGTGGTCATAATCTGGCACATGGAGACTATGGCCCGCTGATTGGCGCACACGTCGTCCGACAGAACCTGGATGTGCGAGGCCTGCTCGTCCAGCGCCCCTCGCATGGCTCTCACGTCCTCAAACAGGGCCTGAAGCTGGGCCTTTAGGTGCTCCATCAGTTCCTTCATGCCGCCGTTATACTCCCCAGAGATCACGTCCCCCACGGCTGGCACCGTGGACACCTCCAGAGGTGCCGGCATGTCGCCGCCGTCCTTGGTCATGATCTCCAGCAGACTGTCCTCCATTGAGTGGCAGAAGCGGGCGGTGGCAGATCTGGGTCGCGTCCAGCCGGGCCTCCAGGGTGGGGGAAGGGTGTGAAGGGAGAAGGGTCCCAAGAGGGACGGGGTGGATCCCAGGGACACCTAGGCTCCCTAGAGGGGCGGGGAGCCGACGTGAGGAGAGAAGTCCCGGGTAGAGGGCGCCGACAGTATCAAGGAAGGCCGAGAAGAGTCGACGGAACGAAGACCCGTCTAAGGTCCTGGGGCCAGTGTCTGCGGGCTTGCCCAGGGGCAAAAGTGCCCTGCCAGCTCGCCTCCCGAATGGTACCTGTGTCCCCGCAGCCCTCCCAGCAACCACCGGCTCTCCGGGTCACGGAGGCGCTCTCAGAGGAGTAGAGGTCGAGACGAGGACCTGCAGCGTGTCATTCTCGGGACTCCCCCCGGGCCATCCACCAGCAGAGCCCGCGAGTGCGGCTGGAGCGGCAGGGGCGGGTCTCCCAGCCGCGCCGCGGATGCTCCCCCGTTTCCAAGGCGACGCAGGGCACGTAAATGACGTGTGTCTCCATGGCAACGAGGAAGTGGCGAAGAAAGGGAACAGGGTTCCGAAGCTGCAGTGGAGCTCTGCTGTTTGGGCGGACAGGCGGGGCGGAGACGCTGCAGTGGCCTCAGGGAAGCTGCAAAGAGCGTGTGGCTGCAATATTTAATAGGACAGCATGAGAGAGCAGTTTGCTGCATGCCCCCCACCGTCAAGCCCGAGAGAGATCGTCTGCCTGGGTGGGGGAGCTTTACATCAGCTCTCTGCATACCTTTCTTGGAGGGTGGCGCGAGAGTCAGATCCTCTCCTTGTCCTCCAGAGGCCGGCGGGACTGGGTAACAAGGAGATTGTTAATCCCAGGCGAGGTGGCCGCGCCAGGCTTTACGGTGCAGAGGGAGGCGGAGGGCACGGCCGACTTTTGCCTCTCCCTTCTGCTGCATAAACCAGTTCCCTCGCACCAGAAAGCTCAGGGTGAGATTCTGTCCCTTATGAGACCCAACTGCTTCTAGCCAGATTACTGTGAGTTGATGAGAATGGTGAAACTAAGTACTTAAATTTTGAGAATGAAAACTCCATAGCAACAGATTTCCCTCCCCTGCTCCCTCCATCACGGAATCCCCGGCGCTTAAAATAGCGTCTAGGACGCAGAAAGCCAAATGCTTAATGTGTCTGTAGAATGGATACTTTAGAACCACCAAGTACCGTTCCCTTCCCCAGGATTTTCCAGCCCACACATAGGGTACTTACAAAGACCTGAACACAATTTCTGCCCTTAATGATTCAGGCCTCAGCTGAATCGTTTTTTGTTTGTTTTGTTGATGTGTTGAGGCACTGGACTGTAGTGTTTCTAAATCTGAGTTAACACTGTACCTTCACACAAATGAATGAGTCATCAGTGTCTGTGGGGCCATTACCCCTAGTGCCCATGTTTAGAAAGCCGCTGAATGTCCCTGTCCTTTGTGGAAACTCCTTCCCCTACTTAAAGGGTAGAGCAGGAGAGAAGGAAGAAAAATGGGTTATAATATATTTAGAGATTACATAGATTGGGGGGATTGTCATCTTGTAGGCCTCTAAAGAGAAAGCCAACTGATCCCAACCTTCAAGTTTACAAGAATCTAGGAAGGAGAATCAACAATGTCACCTAAATATAGAAAAAAATTAAGTGTGGTTGAGTGTCATTGGACACTAGAAGTTCAATAAAAGCAAGTGTGTTCTTGTTTCCCTGGTTGTGGGTCTTAGTGATGAAGAATGTCTATCTAGCATAGGAAATTTTTGCTGCACCAAAGAACCGTTTGGTCTATGCTTCTCTTAATGCCGTTAAAAATAAAAGCAAATTAAAATATCTTAAACTATCCAGCATCAGCATGTTTAAATAAATAAGCTAAAGCATATATATATATATATATATATATATATATATGGCAGATGTGAGGAATTTGATTTCTCAAAACAAATATGTAAGCAAAATAACACACGTGTCAAACAATATTGTGTTTGCTGAAATGACCGCTCACACTTATGTGCTGCTCCTTCAACAAATTTGTGGCACTCTCACCTTTTTCTGTCCCTCTTGGCTCTGCCATTTGTGCCATCCATGGTTAGCAAACTTTAGATGAACCCTAAATTTCTAGCTCACAGAAGAGCAGAAAGTGTCAGGTGGTGGCGCACGCCTTAATCCCAGCTCTCTTGGAGGCAGAGGCAGGTGGAGCTCTGTGATTTCAAGACCAGCCTGGTCTACAAAAAAGTTCCAGGACAGTCAATAACCTGGCCTATTACACAGAGAACCCCTGTCTTGAAAAATAAAAACAAAACAAAAAAGACCAGAGAGTTTTTCCTTGGTGTTGCTAAATACAAACAAAGAGTTTTTTTTTTTTAACCTAGAAGGTGAAGTCTACAGTCTGAGTTGGATCTCTGAAACCCACACCGTGAAAGGAGAAAACCAAGGTCCACAAGTAGGAATTTGGTCTCCACCACGGCAAGTGTGCGCTTGCATGCAAATGTTTGTTGTTTTGATTTTGATCTATAGAAAAGCTAGAAAGCGAGGCAGGACACCACTGAGCTTACCCAGAATGACGTCCGATCACATTACAGCAAAGGTCCTCAGAGCTTTACAAGATCCGTCCTGCTGTTCATCCCTCCCGTGAGAGCCTTGCTGCAGCAAGAAAAGACTGGCACATTCTGCAGGCTTTCTGCCACGCTCCATTCTTCCCCTCTCTGCGCTGGCATGTCACCCGAAAGATTCCATCTCACTGGTTCTCTTCTGGTGTGTCCCCTGCCTTTGACTTGTGAAAAGTGATCCTGTTACTAGTGTCATGTTTCCCATCTTTGCTGCCGAATAAGCTGGACATCACACCCTGCCCCACACAGTAGGAGCTGGGCTATGCCATCACACAAGGCCCTTGGCCACTATTGTTGAGGGTGCTGCATATGTCAAGGCTTTCAGCATCAGAATATCATGCTGCTCAGACCATGCAGTACTCAGAGAACACAGGGGCCTGGGCCGAGAGGGAGGGGAAGTGACTGGAGAAGCACCAAAGACCATGGGAAGCAGGTGCACAGACCCAGGGCTGTGGCTGATCCAGGCCAGTTCCAGGTCAGACATTTGAGAGGGTAGGTAGGAACCTGGGAAGTGGGGCTTGAAAATATAGGGAGGAAACATTAGTTGCGTTTGAGTTGTGAGTAGCCCCTGCTGTTTTCCTCTCTGGTGTTTGTTATTTACCTCCGCAGCTGATCTGATAAGGATGCTTCTGGGCTGGGTCTAGAATACACTACATCAAGGTCAACTGGAAGCTCAGTCGCTGTGACTTAGTCTAGAATCCCTAGGCAATGCTCCCCAAATAGAGCTTATGAGGCTGTGTTGCCTAAGGCTCATCTCAGTGTGACCTCTGTGCCCCTCCCCCCTTTTTCAACAAATTAAGGATACCTGGAAGGAGGGAACCTCAACTGAGAAATGGCTGCCCCCAGTCTGGGCTATGGGCATGTCTCTGGGAACACTTGCTAGTTGATAGAGGAAAGCCTCGCTCGCTGTGGGTGGTGCCACATGATTCATGAATCATGTGGTTGCATAAGGAAGAGTTCCATAAGGAATGCGAACAGGGAAGCAAGCCAGAAAGCAGCATTCCTCCAAAGCTCCTCTTCATGTTCAGTCTCCAAGTTCCTGTCTTGAGTTTCTGCCTTGGCTTCCTGCAACAATGGACTGTAACCTATAAGCCAATTAAATATTTTCCTCCCCAGTTGACTGCGGTCAATATTGTATCACAGCGGGGGCTGGAGAGATGGCTCAGCGGTTGGGAGCGCTGCTTGCTCTTCCAAGGGTCCTGAGTTCAATTCCCAGCAACCACATGATGGCTCACGACCATCTGTGATGGGATCTGGGGCCCTCTTCTGGCCTGTAGATGGAATACTGAGAGTACTGTATGCATAGTAAATAAATCAATCTTTAAAAAAAATATTGTATCACAGCAATAGGGAAGCAAACTAGGAAGGTTTTTTTTTTTAGGTAACTGAGAAGGTTTATTTTATTTTTTTTTTGAAATAGAAAAAATTTTTTAATTT
>NC_022017.1:6729059-6739463 GCF_000317375.1 Microtus ochrogaster
GGTCTTTGTGTGGTTTTGGTATCAGGGTAACTGTAGCTTCTTAAAAGGAATTTGGCAATGATTCTTCTGTTTCTATATTGTGAAATACATTCAGGAGTATAGGTATTAGTTCTTCTTGGAAGGTCTGGTAGATAGGAAGGTTTTTTTTTAAAAAATTTTTAAGTCTTTTTTTTTTTTAGATTTATTTATTATGTATACAACATGCCAGAAGAGGGCACCAGATCTCATTCTAGATGGCTGTGAGCCACCATGTGGTTGCTGGGAATTGAACCCAGGACCTCTGGAAGAACAGTCAGTGCTCTTAACCTCTGGGCCATCTCTCCAGTCCATGGGAGTGGGGTTTTGCTGTGATGGCCCTGACCGTGCTTTTTGGAGAAGATTGGAGAAGCATTCGGAACTTTGGGCTGGAAAAATTTTTGAGTACTTAATTCTTAGTGAGTTGGTCTGTGGGAACTTGGAAGACCCTGCCAACAGAACTGCCCATGATGAATGCCTGGCTTGTGAAGTTTCAGAGGGAAGCAAAAATGATCAGGGATGTTTGTGTGATATTTCAGGTTAGTGATCTGTGGAAGTGAGGCCTTTGCTGTACAGGGACGATCATAGCTGGTTGGCTGGGCCTGAAGAATCAGCTGTAGTAAGAGACTAGTATCATTGAGGGAAAATTTTCTGGGGTGTGTACTTCCTCAGGGTCATCACATAGAAGCATAATTTCTAGTTCATCAGGGATAACTTCTCTTGACAAATTACTTCTCATGGTTTCAGTCCAATCGGAAAGGAATTATACCTGTGCCTGTGTAACATGGTGTGCGTACCAAAAACTTCTCCTCCTCGTTTGTCATATTCCGAGGACATCCTTATGTTCTGGTGTACATGTTTTTGTTTTGTTGTTGTGTTGTTGTTGTTTTTTAAACAGGGCTCACTGTGTAGCCTGGAAGAGTCTTGAACTCTTTCTCTTCTTGCCGCAGACTCCTAGGTGCTGGGATTGCAAATGTGTACTCCGGGGCCTGACAGTGAAATACCTATCTACTCACTACTAATTGATTCATTAATTATATTAGGGGGTTGTACACAAATTCAACCGTACCCATTGGAGGTCAAAGACAATTTGCAGGAGTCAATTCTCTCCTTTAACCTTGGGTCATCAGGCTTGGTAGCAAGGGCCTTTCCACTTGGGGCCATTCTGCCAGCAGCCCACAGTAGATTTTTGACTGTGGTGAAGTGGAGGCCTTTTTGTCCCTTGCTCACATCTTCTCCTAGCTGTCCTAAAATCACACCAAACAAGAACTCTCCGCAATGAGAACGGGCTATAAAAAGCTCAGGCTTCTCGGGGCTGCGAAACTGAATCTAATCAAGAACCAAACAGGAGGAGAAATGCGATGTCCTGGGGACGGAGGTTTGTCTTGAAATAGCCCAAGGTGGCCTATCTCAATAAGGCCTCTCGCTTTCCACAGCTTTACCCAGGTCTCCAGGAAGCAGAAGCAAACTCTAAATGAAATTTGCTGGTGACTGTCTGGATCAAATGAATTAAACTGGGACCATACTGTCCTCAGAGGGTCGTGCCAAGGATCCATCTGGCCCATCCATCACCATTCTTTGCACGCCCACATCAGTTGTTTGTATTATTAAAGCCCATTCCCTCCCTTACCAGATGCCTTAATGGCTCTGCTCAGCAGAGTCAGGCTATTAGCTATGACACCTCCCGTGTGGGGGACAAAAATATCTGTCCACAGTTTCACATAACTCACGCTGAAATTTCTGATAGTTACGTTTCAACAAGGTCCGTGGGACATAATGCCTCTCTCTTTCATACTTGTGACTTTTATTAGTGTCTGGGGACATTCTCTTTCATAGAAAAATAGCATGGAGAAAGGTTCCGAGAAATGGATATGGAGCGTGGAAATAATGTCATTTGAAACCTAAAGTTATGATTTGAGGCCTAAGATAAGGAAGACAGGAAATAGCCAACAGCGAGGCAAGAAAGAATTTTTAGTGGATTTTGACCTCTGAGGCAAGCTAGCTTTGTTCTCTCATCCTCTGGCAAGATGCAAGCCTAGGCAAGATTTTTTTTCATTTGTTTATTTCTTCTGAGACAGGCTTTCTGTGCCATAGTACTGGCTGCCCTTGAACTCACTATGTAGACCAGGCTCTCCTCAAACTCACAGAGAGCCATGTGCACCCGACTCTTTGTGTTCCACCAGCGCCCAGATTGTCCGGAAGGTTTGAAAGAGCTTTACACCACTGATGGAGGAATGAACGAACTAGAATCCTCCATCCAGGGGCCTTGAGAGCCTGGAGACAGTTTTGCAGCTGGGTGCTCCACTCTGTGATACAGCCACAACCCAGCTGGCTGCAGGGTAACCACAAACCCAGAGCTGGGAGTCCTGAAGCCACGGTACCTCCAGAACAGGGAGACGGCTGCAGTCTCAAATGCTCCCCAGCATACCCCTTCCGAGGCCCACAAACAATACCACATTTCACATTTCTGGCCAGGCACTTTCTTTTTGTGCTCTCCCTTTCCCCCACCCACTCACCGGACCCGCTACATTCCAAAGTCTTCTAGAAATGCCATCTGAGCCTTGACTTTGTACTGTTTTGGCCTATATTTTTCTCAGTTTCACAGGAATGGAATCCTGGTAGTTTTTAAATTCTGTTGCTTTACACAGCACATTTGTAAAAGGTCATCAGTGTCACCAGGGTGGAGCTTTGTTTGTCTCATTGTTCTGTTGTATTGTTACATGAATATACCACATGTGTTTTTTTTAATTTTTTGTATTTTTGATATAATTACATCTTTCCCCAGTTCCTTTCCTCCTTCCAAACCCTCCCATATACTTCTCCTTGCTCTCTTTCAAATCCATGGCCTCTTTTTTCCTTTAGTTATTGAGTGTATGTGTGTGTGTGTGTGTGTGTGTGTGTGTGTGTGTGTGTTCCTGAATAATAAGTACTATCTGCTCAGTCTGTATAACGGTATTCATGTATTTTTTTCAGTGCTGACCATTTGGTATTGAATAACCAATTGGTGTGTTCTTCCTTGAGAGGGGGAGGAGATTATTCCTTACTTGCCGTGGAGGGGTGCTGCTTACTGGCTTGCTCCCCATAGCTTGCTCAGCCTGCTTTCTTATATAGAACCTAGGACCACTTGCCCAGGGATTGCCCCACCCACATAATGGGCTGGGCCCTCCACTATCAATTACTAATTAAGAAACACCCTACATGCTTGCCTGGTCTTATGGGGGCATTTTCTCAACTGAGGCTCCCTCCTCTCTGAATACTCTAGCTTCTGTCAGCTAGCCAGCACACCCACATTCTCTCCAAAGCTTGGTATTGTCAGACTTGATTTGCTCTCTATGGAATCCCAGTTTCTCAGAAGAACACTTGTAGCATAGTGGGTATACATTAAATACTGAGTAAGTTACCATTTCTTAATTTTCAAGCATAAGAATTTTGTTTCGTCTTTTTTGTTGCTGATGCAGAGCTTAATTCCGTTGCAGCTAAAGAATACTTCTTATATAATTTTAACCTTTTGAAATGTGTTCACCCCTGAATTAAAGCAAGTTACTGCTTATAACTCATGTACACGTAATGTAAAAAATATGCTCCATGGATACATGTCTATTTGGGCAAGTTTTAACAAATGTGTGCATTAGTTATAAAATGTCCTATGTCCCGAATGACTTTCTTTACTTATATGACAAGAAAGAGTTGTTTTCATCTTTCCCAATTAATTTTGTGAGTTTGGCTGGCCTTGCGTGTTCTGGAGTGATGCACATATGATTAATATTTACTTTAATAAATTTAATGTAATAAAACTTATTTACTTATTTCATCTTATGTGCATTGTTTTTTCCTTCATGTATGTACATTATATGTGTATCTGGTATGCTCAGGGATCAGAAGAGGGCATCAGATCCCTTGATCCTGGAGTTAGAATGTTTGTGAGCCACCATGTGGTTGCTGGGAATCAAACCTGGATTCTCCGAAAGGACAACTGCTGAGCCGTCTCTTCAGCCCTGTGGTTAAAATTTTTAATTGTCATGGTTTCTGGTGAATTGAATGTCTTTATGGTTAGATGATTTTTCTGCTCACTAGTAATGCTTTCTGTTTTAAAGCCAAAAGTTGACTGATATGTATACAATTGTACTAATGTTCTTGTTACTCTGTTTCCTTAAGTGTTCAGTAAGTCCCCACAGACGACTTTTATAGTCACGGTTCCTCTTGTTTTTCTCTTTGCTCATCTTAACATTCCTTGTCTTTTGTGAAGATTAGTTTATTTGTACTTAATATTAATTAATGGATTTAATTAAAGGATTAGTCTATTTCTCAGTTCCTTTGGGCTTTCCCCCTATATTTCAAAGTTCTTTCACTAGGTACTTAACAATGTAGAATTAGTATATCCTTTCGCTGAGTCGGTCTCTTTATTAGTAAAAACAAGGGGCAGATCCATGGTTCAGCAGTTAAGAGCACTTGCTGCTTTTCCAGAGGATATGGCTTCAGTTCCCAGCACCCATGTGGTGGCTCACAACCATCCTTAACTCCAGCTCCAGAGGATCTGCTGGTCTCTTCTGAACTCTGCCAACACCAGTTATATATATGTTGCATACACATACATCAAAACACTTAAACACATAAAGTAAAATAAAGAAACCTAAATGTTTAAGATAGAATTACAGATTTAATAGAAAAGCACAATAGTCACCACTGACATTTTTTTAAGTCTGATACTAACAAAGCCATTTCAGTACTTTTTAATATTTATTGTTTTCATGAAATATCTTTCTCCTTTTTCCATTTGTCATATCTTTCATATTTAAAGTGAGTTTTGAGGTTAATCCCAGCACTTAGAAAGCAGAGGCAGACAAATATCTGTAAATTCAAGGCCATCTAGGGCTACATTTTGAGACACTGTCTCCAAAATAAATAAATAAATAAAATTTTAAAAAGCTAGTTTCCTACATGTAGTTTATATTTGCCTCTTTTATCTACCCTCACTGTCTCTACCCTCTAATTATAATTTATTGATAATGACTTTTATTCAATTACTGATAAGATTAAACTCTATTAAACTCTATTCTATCATATTGTTATTTGTTTTCTATTTATTCCATCTGTTCATTGTTGACTTTTACTTATTTTCATCCCTATGTTTGGATTAAATACATTTTTAAATGATTCCTTTCTACCTCCACTATTGGCTTATTATCTGCAACATGAATAATAAAAACCCAGAGCCAGAAATTGGGGTTCAACCCAAAAAACAGAAAAGCAAAATAGCCAAGCCACTAGAGAAGTCTTATCTCTACCAAGGTCGGGCAGCCACAAACTAAGCAGACTAAGCCTCTTTTTCTTCCCATTTTATATTCCCTCGAGTGCTTGACTCCCTAGGACTGGGATTAAAGGTGTGAGCCACCACCACCTGCATTTGTTTCTGCATTGACCTTGTGTAGCCCAGGGTAGCCTTGAACTTATAGAGATCCTTCTGCCTCTGGCTCCCAAATTCTGGGATTAAAGGTGTGTGTCACCATTACCTGACTTCTAAGTGACTAGCTTTGCCTCTGGTCTTCAGGCAAGATGTATTTATTAAAATACAAATAAAATATCACTATATTTCCCCTTTTTGTCTAAAATAAAAAAGAAGGCTATAAATAATATGAGAAAAACAATATACAATAAGTACAGTGACTATATACAATATATAAGGCAATAAATAAATCTAGTCTATTTGCATTTGACAAAATTAGAGAAAATACTCAATATCTATCCTATCTTGTTGAGTCCAAATTTTTTTTACTTAATTTACTTTCTGCATAAATTGCTTTCTGCATCTGATAAACAAAGAAAACTATAACTATCTAGTCTTCAACTCTCTCAGAGACCCCAGAAGGAAATAATGCTGACTGAGTAAGAAGGAAGTGCTGAAGCGGTGTAAACGAATGGCAAACAGAATTAACCAGGCTAGCTTAATATAATATATTCAGCTTTAATCAGAGGAGAACTTACAAAACCAGGGTTCCAGCGAAGAGCAGGAAACAAAAGGGAGTGCGGGGAGCACACCTGCCAGATTTATAGGTAACATTCACCTAAGGGGTACCCACCCTACAAAGAAGGTGATTGGCTGGGGCTTCCCCTACCAAGTGCAAGCAACGACTTCCAAAAAATGTGAGAAATGACAGAAACAGCTGGCTGCCTGGACAGTCGCCAGTTCTTCTGCAACATTGGGGCATCCACTTTAGGCCTACAGACCCAGTATATCCAATAGACTTTTCCTTGTTTTTGCACTGTTTGGCAGTCACTTTCTTTTGTGTCCTGCTTGTCCATTTAGGACAGCATACTGTCAGCAGTCAGGTTAAGAGCATTTTCTTGTCCAGCTCCTTATTTTTGCCACAAAGAAAGTAAACTCCATGTGGACTTTCTTCAATGCCCATTATCTTCTCTGAATTAGGTTGGCACTGCCAAGACCAGACATGTGCATTGTCATAATAAAAGAACCTAGGTTATTAAAACATCTTAAATGCCATATTCTGTAGATCTCTGAAGTGTTTGAAGATGACCTGTCTATCTAAAATATATCTTTGCTTGACCTGGAAACATACCTAATGTGACTATAAGTTCAATTATACTAGGTTATTAACTACTAACCTGCATTTCCTTATTATCCTAAAAAGTTGGTAATAATAATTTTCAAGCACTAGAAATTTGCATCACATTGTTAAATGAGTTTTATAGATATAATATCTTGAACAAGAGTAGAAATGTAAGTACAGTATGTTCTAACAAAATTAATCTCAATATACAAAATTTGTATACAATATATAAAAGTCTAATCCAATGTGAAACATTTAAAACTAGTAGTTGCTTTTTAAAAGTAGATTCAATACATACCACGATAACTAGTTCTTTTTTTCTTGTTGGGTTGTCATTGTTATTAACCACAGAATTTCCTATGATGATGAACTTTTTCATCTGTATTTGTCCACTGTGGTGACACTAGCCAGATGTGGCTACTGGGTGACTGAAATGTGACTACCATGATTAAGGAACTGAATATTTTGTTTTCTTTGCCTTGAATTTGTAGCAGGTCTTTCTTTGGACCACCAGATTCCAAATAATGACACAGAGACTTATTATTAAGTATGAAACCTTGGCCTTAGTTTAGGCTTGTTCCCAACTAGTTCTTATATCTTAAATTAATCCATTTATATTAATCGATGTTTTGCCACCTGGTTTGTTACCCCTCCTCCATACTGTATGTCCAATCTACTCTGTATCTCACTGTTGAATACCCACCTCAGATTCTTCCCAGAGTTCCTATCTCTGCCTGGAAGTTCCACCTATCCTCTCCTGCCTAGTTATTGGCTGTTCAGCTCTTTATTAAACCAATCAAAAGGTGGTTTATGCAGGTGAGGTACAGCAGAGACACATCTTCACAGTGTAATCAAATATCCCACAACATGAATTAGTCTTGCTCTAAACAATAAGCAGCCATGCGTGGGTCCTGAGTACCAAAAATTGTAAGTCCGATGATTGACAGCCAGCCATCAGGAGCTCACAGTAAGAGCAACTGAGCTTCAGTAAGACCAGGAGTGGGTGACTCCAGTCTAGCTCCGTTCGTTTTCGTCACTAGCACTAAAGTGTTAAATGGGTACGAGTTTGCAAGTGTACTTTCAATAAAAGCATCCAGACCTTAGCTAAGAAGCCATGCCCATCGAGTAGCTAGCATAGTGGATAGACAGCTACACAGTTTGTAAGTAAACCTTCAGTGTATTCTGTGCACTTCCTTGTGGTGTAAGAATCTGTGATAGTGTGCCTGCAATGCCTCTAATAGCCTTCGAGGATTTGTTATCATATGCATCTCATTTACATGTCATAACACCCTAAGTGCTTTATTATTTCTATTTCTTCCACGCTGTCTCACTCTGTAGCCCTGACATTCCTAGGACTCACTACACACACCAGGCTGGCCTCAAACTCCCAGATATCTATCTGCCTCTGCCTCTCGAATGCCGAGATTATAGGCGTGTACCACTATGTTGTTTATTTTAAATAGCTGTTATCTTTTCAAGAGATTAAAAAGTAAGGAAAACTATTTTATAGTTCATCTAAATGTATCACATTTATCCCTTTATATTGATTCAAATTTCTACCGACTTTAATTTTTCTCTTGCCTAAAGAACTCCAGTGGGTCTCCTTTTTTGACTCCAAGTATCCCACCTTCATTTGAAAAATTATCATTTGCTCTAGGTGGCATCATCCAGCACTAGGGAGGCAGAGGCAGGAGGATCTCTGGATTTGAGGCCAATCAGGTCTACAAAACGAGTTCCAGGACAGCCAGGGCTACACAGAGAAACTCTGTCTTGAAAAAAAAAAGAAGAAGAAAATAAAAAGGAGGAGGAGTGAGGGAGGGATAGATGGATTGATAGATATCGTTTCTGGGGAAAGAAAAACAACAAAAAACTCTGGGCTGGCCTTTTCTTTTGCCTTGCATAGACTCTGCAGGAAACAAGCCTGAACTGTTTTCTTCTTCTATATCAAGACTTCAGGCTTTGCAAGCCATGTGGTCTTTGTGGCAACTACTCATAGTCATTATGTCATAGCTTAGCACATACAGAAATAGCTGTGCGCGTGGCTGCGTTTCAACAAAGCCTCATTGGGAGAATGGGCGACAGCACAGGTTTGACCCATCTGCCCCAGCTGGTACTGCTCTGGTCCTGTAATGTGTACTTATCTGGCTGCTTCTGCGTGTTCTTCTTTACTTTGGTTTTTGTATTTGTTTGATTATAATGTGCTTTGACATAGTTTTCTTTATTCAATCTACATTTAACTGAGCTTCAAATTTGGGGAATTTTTAGTTATTATTTCTTTAAATATTTCTTATCCATAGTTCTTCTGAAACTTCAGTTTCATGTATATTAAATTATTTATTATATACAAAAATAATTTTTGCTCTAATTCCTTTTTCATCTTTCCATCTTTAGGTTTTCTGATCTTGTTTTTCTGTCTTCTATAACTTGCTCTCATTTCTATCTATAAAGTGTTAAATTTTTATTCATTTTAAAATGGCATCTTCGGGACTCTGACAATTTGAAGATTCCCTTTGAACATTAGACCTTTATAGTTATTTGGTTGTACATTTGTATTACAACACACGTTAAAATTATCTGCTTTCTGCAGTAAATTCTAAACAGGTTTCACAATATCAATCTTCAGTATCAGCAACACAGTAACAGAACACAGTTTCTGAGGTTTTGCAGCTTGTTTTGTACTTAAAATACTTTCCACTAAAGAAATGTGGGGGTCTCTGGTGTAAGGGCAAGAAGGAAATCCGGTTCAACATGACTCAGTAGCCAGAATTGGGTCAAACTTCTAGTCTGACCCCAAGCAGTTTAAGTACAGTACAATTTGGAAAAACTTTCCTGGTGTAACACAAGCCCTTGTGCACAAGAGGCGCAATTGCACCACACACGTCATTTCTTGTATGAAGATCTTCTAGAGATAGGATGCATGAGTTATCTTAAGAGCTTAAGGGAGGATCTGGTGTGGTCTTCATCATACAGGTAGTGCAGAGGTCATATTAGCCACCTCTGGTCCTGGTTGTGGGAGCGTGGAGGAGCCCTGGGCCAAACGCAAAGGTCATCTAGACTATTCGGTATCTCCCATCCTGCTTATGGGAGCTGGGTATGGCCTGGCCCCACAGATGGACTCGGACAGTCCATTCCCAGGTTTCTGGGTGGAAGGTGATATTTTTCTCTTGTTGAAAAGACAGTTCTGGTCTCCTTGAAGCTTATCTGTGAGGGCAAGGATCTTTGTGCTCCCAACAAAGAAAGGCAAAGTTCTGTGTTCAAACGACACTTGAAATAAATCTGGTTATGTTGCCAATTTCATACACAGTTAGGTTTATTTATCTCATTGATTTTTAGTTTCTGATTATTCATTGTCCTTTTTGGTTTAGTTTACTTGCTGAATATATAAAATGATTATAGAGTAAAAAATACACTGGGATGTTTGTTCAGAACTATCTCTCTTCCGTTCCTCATTCTTTGTCTACATCTCTCCCTCCCCTATCCCCAGTATCTAACCCGTCTGTTAGTTTCTGGAATAGCCTTTAAAGTGCTTCTTCTTACACAAAAGCAGCTTCCATGTATACCCTCTCATGCGCTCAGACTCACACAATCTATTCTGGCAATCCTCCTCTTAGCAGCATAGCCCCACCGTATCCCGATATATGCCAGACTTTGTTTACCTACTCGGCTCCTCCATGGTTGATAGATATCTGAGCTGTTTAGAAACTTTGCCCTTAAAAAAGGCCACAAGAGGGCCGGGCGGTGGTGGCGCACGCCTTTAATCCCAGCACTCGGGAGGCAGAGGCAGGTGGATCTCTGTGAGTTTGAGGCCAGCCTGGTCTACAAG
>NC_022017.1:6739748-6748091 GCF_000317375.1 Microtus ochrogaster
TATATATATATTTATAACTCTGTTACTGGCAACACTAGTTTTGGCAACACTAAAAGAAACGATATGTCAAAGCAATATAATTCTACTTTCTGTTTTGAATGAATTGAGTATGTTTTAATACTTTAAAATCAAATTGCATGAATTTTTGACTATTTTAAAGGTCAATTACATGACTCTTAAAATTATTTGTGTCTTAGTTAATTTTTCAACTGCATTTGTTTGTCTGTTTCCAGGAGCTCCCTGGGAATTAGAGAAATTACCTTTTCCCTGTGGCGTCTGGTGCAAATACTATGCTCAATGGACCATTCACCCTTTGGCTTTGTTAACATTACTCAGGTCATACACATTGCAAAATTATGTCATAGAACTTAGCAGTCTTCTATTGATTTTGGACTTAAAGTTGTGGAATTGCTTTACTCACTACCCCTGTGGATCAATTACAGAGGTCTAGTCCCATTTTCTTGTAAGAAGAATAGAGGGCTTGCATTCTGGCGACACTGTTTTAACTGACTGAGGTGGGTTTAGTTTGCAGCATAATAATGGATTCTACTTTACCTTCCCCCACTCCCCAGGAAAGTTGTTGGGAGCACAGAGGTCCATGGACTCACAGACAGTCCTAGGGAAACCAGGACTGGAAACACTGTTGGTTGCTTTCAAAGAAAAATATGTATACCCTGTTTTTCCACCCAGATGGCTGGGAATGGAGGTGGCTAAGAGCCTGGTGATCTGTGCGATCTGTAGGGCAGGCCATATCAAGCCCCCCAAAAAACAGGGACCAGGGGTTCCCCCACATGCCCACAGTCAGGACCAAAGCCCTGGTGACCACTCACTTACTTGTGTGATTGGGAGGACACCAGATCCTCCCCCAGGCTCTTAAGATAGATAACACGGGCATCCTACCCCACCGGCAGGCAAGAAGTGACCTGTACTCCGAGGAGAATTTTGGTGTAATTATCCTTCTGTGCACAGGGGATTGTTACACCAGGAAAGTTTTTCCACTTTGTACTGTACTTAAACATGCTCACAATAATCTCCTTGTGGTCAGACTCTAAAAGTTTGAACCAACACTGGCTACTGAGTCATGTCGAACCAGATTTTCTCCTTGCCTCTCACAGATCATAGATCTTTACTCTGATGTGCCCAATGGACTGAGACATCCCAAAAGAATTTATTGTTAAAGTTTTTCATGTTCTTTATCTTTATTGAATAGTAAATTTATACATTTTTTGATTGATATCTGAACCGGTTTTTTTTTAGCTCTGCCAGTGTATCTGTCCCTATGAACCAATTCTATATCTGTAACCAGAGACTGCTCTTTAGTTTCCCAGCTGCTCAGACCCAGATAATCCCGCAGAAACCATGTAATTACAAAACTGTTTGGCCAATGACTCCAGCATATTCCTATCTAGCTCTTACATCTTATATTAACCCATTTCTATCAATCTGTGTATCACCACGAAGCTGTGGCCTATTGGTAAGGTTCCAGGTCCTTCTTTGGCAGCTACATGGCGTCTCTTTGACTCTGCTTACTTTCTATATCTCTGTTCAAATTTCCCGCTTGGTTTTGCTCTGCTAAGCTATTGGCCAGAACAGCTTTATTTATTAACCAATGGTAATAAAACATATTCATAGTTTACAGAGGGGAATCCCACATCATATAACAGCTTAATTATGATGACTTAGCATATTTTTGGCAAGACAGGCCCCTTCTCATTGCTTTTTTCCCCCAGTGTTTTTCTGAATATTCCCATTTATTTATTTTCTTGGGTTTTTTTTTTGTTTTTTGTTTTTTGTTTTTTTTTTTGTTTTGTTTTTTCGAGACAGGGTTTCTCTGTAGCTTTGGTGCCTGTCCTGGAACTAGCTCTTGTAGACCAGGCTGGCCTCAAAATCCCAGAGATCTGCCTGCCTCTGCCTCCCGAGTGCTGGGATTAAAGGCGTGCGCCACCACCGCCCGGCTTATTTATTTTCTTATGTCACCTTAAGAGTTAATTTATGTAACTAAAAATCAAGATGAAAATCAAATACAATTTCCAGGTATCTATTTGGAGTTAGAATCTATTTTTATTAACATCATGTTATTATATTAACATCATATTTATTTATGTCCACCTTGATATCTGCAGAGAATATTAAAAACATTTATTCATAGATTTTGCACATTTTTTTAACATTGTATCTAGGGATTTTGTAATTGTAGCTTCTTTGGAAAATTGTATTCTGACGCCCACTCCCACATTATCTTCTAACTGGATCTTCCTTGTACAAGAAGCCTGTTGACACTGTTTATGGCTTTTATAATTACTTCTGCACTGGGCCATCTTGTCTTTGGAAAATTGTATTCTGATGCCCACTCCCACATTATCTTCTAACTGGATCTTCCTTGTACAAGAAGCCTGTTGACACTGTGTATGGCTTTTATAATTCCTTCTGCACTGGGCCATCTTGTCTTTTGCAGCACTTTTTCACTGGGTTTTTTTTTTTTTGGTTTTTGTTTTGTTTTGTTTTTGTCCCTTTCTAGATATACCATCTAATCAAATTCTTACAAGTCCAATTGATCTCTTCTGTAAAAACACAGTTTTGAGCAAGTGGCAAGTGTGGTGGTGTGCACTTGTAATCCTAGTAAAAGCAAGTGGGCTGATCCGAGTGTGAGGCCCTCCTGATCCATACAGCATGTTCCAGGCCAGCTAGAAATACACAGCAAGGACCTTGTCTCCAACAAGCAAACAAATCCACAGCAAGCCCCTCCAAAGTGTGTGAAGTGTCACACAGACGGTTGGCACATTTGTCTTCCTTTAGAGCTTAGAAGAGCCTTCTGCATTTCCACATGGTTACAGTAAGATACAGCAAGCGAGATGAATTGTGATGTTATGAACAAATGCCTTTAATCTTCTTTTGAAGATCATCTTAGTAGAAATACATTCTGAAGTTTTCAAATGCTTATTCATCTGTGGAGATAAATAGCAAGGCTTTTTATATATAATAATTATATTAATGAACTTCCTAACATTGACCTATCTTTTCATTCCTGAAACAATTATGATATTTTGTGCTTTATTTCCTAATATTTAGCTTTTTTGCTTTCTCTGTAGTTTTCTCTCTTGTATTATTTTGTATTTTAGTGGCAATGTAATATTTATATTTAATTGGAAATGTTAAAATTTTCCGTTTCTTTGCTTTGAAATGGGTTTGGGATCAAAGGTTTTGCAGCTCCATTTTCAACCACTTTGGTAACGTTTAAGAAAAATTTTTATACCATGTATACTATACTGTGTTTTCAGTCACTTCATTAAGGTGACAGAACTCAGCTGGGCATAGTAGCATCCGCTTTTAGTCCCAGCAATTGAGAAGCAGAGGCAGGCAGATCTATGTGAGTTACAGACCAGCTTGGTCTACATATTATTTGTTGCAGAGAGGGCCGTTTGTTCATCCTGGTCACCCAGAACTGAAATAATCACACAGAAACTGTATTAATTAAATCACTGCTTGGCCCATTAGCTCTAGCTTCCAATTAGCTAACTCTTACATATTAATTTAACCCATTTCTATTAATCTGTGTATTGCCATGAGGCTGTGGCTGACCGGGTAAAATTCCCAGCATTTGTCTCCAGAAGCTCCATGGCTTCTTTCCCTCCACCTTCCTTCTCCCAGCATTTAGTCCAGTTTTCCCTGCCTACCTAAGTTCTGCCCTATCAACAGGCCAAGGCAGTTTCTTTATTCATTAACCAGCAAAAGTAGCACAGAGACAGAAGGACCTTCCACACCACATATTGAGTTCCGGGACAGCCACAGATACATAGTGAGACCCTGTTTTGAAAACACATACATGCACACACACGCACACACTATGACAGAACTCTATTTAGCTCTTAAAGGATTTTGATTTTGCTTTTTCCTGAGGGAGGAGAAAAATCTCCCACTTTTCTTAATTGGTTCTTGTAATTTTTCAAAACTTTTCTCATTTATTATCCCCTCAAAAGGTCTTCACTGAAACCCCAAGTGGTGCCATGCCCTTCCCTGGGTGTCAATCAAACAGTGTTCATTCTCACGCAACTCTGTCTTATTAATTAATACAGCCTCCAGTGGGCATGTATCTTGATAAGACTCCTAGGCCACCTTTGTTTCTGAATTATTGATGTCTAGTGCCAAGGATTGTGTTCGCCATGTAGTAGGAGCCTCAATAAGTAGTTGATAAGTCTACCTTGAAACAGATTGTTTTGGCCTATCAAGACGGTCTCAACTCATCTTTCCCCTGTCATAGCTTTTTAAGTGGCTCCTTAATTCATGCGTGAGCACCCAGGGGTCTGGGAGTCAGGGGAAGAAAGAGCTATGTTTGGCTCTTACCTGATGTGGGATGTCCTTCTGCATATGTGTTGCTTTTACTGGTTGATGAGTAAAGCTGTTTTGGCCAATAGCTTAGCACATTCCTACCTAGCTCTTATATCTTAAATTAACCCATTTCTTTTTCTTTTTCTTTTTCTTTTTTTTTTTTTTGGTTTTTCGAGACGGGGTTTCTCTGTGGCTTTGGAGCCTGTCCTGGAACTAGCTTTGTAGACCAGGCTGGTCTCGAACTCACAGAGATCCGCCTGCCTCTGCCTCCCGAGTGCTGGGATTAAAGGCGTGCGCCACCACTGCCCAGCTAATTAACCCATTTCTATTCATCTATGCATCGCCACTAGGCTGTGGCCTACTGGTAAGTTTCCAGTGTCTGTCTCTTTGACAGCTACATAGCGTCTCTCTGACTGCCTACTCTCTCTATATAGTTCTGTTCAGATTTCCCACTTGGCTTTACTCTACTAAGTCATTGGCCAAAACTGCTTTATTCATAAACCAATAAAACAGCACATATACAGAAGGACATCCCACATCATCATCCACCTTAAGCTTACAACCCCTACTAATTCTGACATTAAATTATATCAAATTTTCCCACATCTCTGTGGCAGCCACCTTCCGCTCCCATCATTTTTGCCTAGATCACTTAGACTCCTGTTTTCAATTCTTTGATCCTTACCCTGCACCTGTGTAAAATTATTTCTCAGGAAGACAGAGTGACCCTTTAAAAATGCAGGCATAGTGATTTACTTGTGTAAAATGTAGTAGTGGGCTCTGTTGTGGAATATTATTTTTACTGGACAAAGATTTGTTACATTTGTTTTTGCTGCATTTGTTTAATTATGAAAAGATGTGTTGCTGTTTCACCTTGCCTGATTGATTTATAAAAAGCAGAACAGCCACTAGGCAGTGAATAAAGTCTGGGCTGGCAGACAGAAAAAAATACACAGGAGGAGAAAAATGAGAAGAGAGGGAGATGCCCAGGGCCAGCCAGGCAGTCAGCCAACTAGACACAAGAATCAGTGAAAGCAAGTTATACAGAAGGAGGAAAGGTAAAAAGCCCCAAAGCAAAGAGTAGATAAAGAGAGACAGGTTAATTTAAGATAAAAGAGCTAGCCAGAAAAGAGCCAAGCTAGGCTGAGCATTCAAAACTATTAAGAAGTCTCCCGTATCATGATATGGGAGCTGGTTGGTTGCCCAAAAGAAAAAGTGTGGTACATGGCCCCCGTTTTCTAGAGACACAATTTAGAAGCCCCAACATGTCACCCAACACTCCACTTGTTCTGGAGTCTCCCCATTGTTCTTAGCCTCAGTTTGTGTCCCCAGCTTCCCATTCTGGCCTCGTTCTCTCCTGCTAGCTTCCTAGGCTCCTTGCCTCTCCAAGGCTTGGCACTCTCTGGTGCTTCATTTGCTTCAGCATCTCTCCTTCACCTTTCTCACCTTTAACCTGTTTTTCCTGCCCCTCTTCTAGATCTGCACTAGGAAAACTGGCTTGACCTCCCATTCTTCATTGAATGGTCCCACCACTCTTCAATTGTCTGTCTTAATCCACCATGCAGTGTAACAAAATACAATGTGCTGGGTCATTTTGTTGTTGTTTTGATTTTCGAAACAGGGTTTCTCAGTAGCTTTGGAGCCTATCTTGTTCTGTAGATCAGGCTGGCCTCGAACTCACAGAGATCCAGTGCTGGGAACTAAAGGCATGTGCCACAACTGCCTGGCAAGTGCTGGGACACTGATAAACGACCAGTTTACTCCTCACACTCATGGACATCTGAAGTTCAAGATCAAGATGCTGATTCGTGTGTGGCGAGAGCTACTTTCTTGTACGTCATCATTCCTTCACTTTAATCTTACCGAAGGAAGAAGGATCTCTCTGGCTCTCTTTTGTAAGGACATTAGCCACATTCGTGAGCAATCACTTTCCAGAGGTCTCATCCCCTCATACCATCGTCCAGAGGCTAAAATCTCAGTACATGCATTTTGAAAAGATGCATTTAGTTATTGCACCTTTTCTTTATGGAGAATATCACTATCACGATTATTTAGGTATTCGAATGATTTTGGTAATATTTATTTTTCACATGGAACTGTAATGTCCCTGGAGTCAGGGGTTGTGTTTATCTTGGTCTTGGGGGTATCTTCAGTATCTCTCTAGATAACAGTCATAGTAATAGCATTTAATATGTATCGGCTGAATGGATGGAAGGACAAACAAATGAATCCATCAAAAAACCAAGCAGTCAACGAGTCAAGGAATGCACTAATTACTGAACTCTGGGAAAGCAGCCTGAAAGGACAAATGCTCTCTTTGCCCTGCAGGGGGAGACTTATTTCTATCAGAATCCGCATGAACTGCACTGAACAGAAAACTGAGACAGAACCTCGTTTACTTCTCAGGCCCCTAGAACCAGTTCCAGACAGTCTGTTTGCTTCCTTTCTAAGGCACCCCATGCCAGAGGTTCTCAACCTGTGGGCCACGATCCCTTCACAGGGCTTGCCTAAAACCATTAGAAAACACAGATATTTGCATTACAATTAATAATAGCAAGATTAGAGTTATGAACTAGCAACAAAATAACTTTATGGTGGGGAGGGGTCCATCACAACATGAGCAACCATACTAAAGGGTTGCAGCATCAGGAAGGTTGAGAATCACTGGTCTAGACCGTTCAGTGGTACCAGGCAAGTGGGCATTTCAAGTCTCTGCTGTTTCCCTCCCATAAGCAATTTAAACAAAAAGCAAAACTTCCCTGCAAGAATTCATCCATTTCAGTGTTTGTTTGCAACGCTTATGTACATCTATATGTTATTTCAGTATTATCATTAATGTTAATTGTGCTTTACTGTAATTCTCTTTCAAAATCCTTCAAGCATTCTTTCTCTAGGAAGATCTAAACATTTTAAAATTATTTCTGGTAGTGGAAAATAGTGGGATTCTATAAAACAAAAATATATGAAAATATAGACGTGAGGCAGTTTTCACTTAAAAACCCAAATGATACATTAATTTCCCTGAGCCCTGGAGAAAATGAAAAGGAAAGCCAAAGGGGTGGGGCAGCATTTGAATGCTGAGAGGGTGCCTGTCTCAGGCTGTTTCTGAAAGACGCCCTTGTTTAATCCCAAGGCATCCTGGGAACTACTCAAGCCACACAAGTACTGCTTTGCTCCTGCCGAGTAAGTTACTCACCCCAAAGCTGCGCTCTGTCTTTTCCGAACTTTCCTTCTCTTTATTCTAGCTCCCAAACCTCCCTCTTGGTTTTTCTCTGAGCTCATCCCTGAGCCTCTTTCTTTCTCAGATCAGAGAAGACTTCTTTCTGTCCCTGCCTTTGGGGGGTCACTTTTCAGGAGTACTTTACCTTGCTTCTGACGCACACCAATGACCTTAGGGCTACTGCGGCTGTAATGAAACACCACAGCCAGAAGCAGCCTGCGAAAGGAAAAGGTTTGTTTGACTTTCATATCCTGAGTCACAGTCCAGAAAGGGAAGCCAGGGCAGGAACTCAAACCAGGCAGGAACCTGGAGGCAGGACCAGATACAGAGGCCATAAAGGAATGTTGCTTACTGGCTTACTGTACCTCATGGCTTCCAAAGTCTGTGTGTGTGTGAGTGCGCGCATGCGTGTGCGTGTGCATGTGCGTGTCTATATGGTAAACATGTGCTTAACTTTTTTCTTGAAAATACATTTTTTTCATACCATATATTCTGATTAAGGTTTTCCCTCCCCCAACTCCTCCCAGATCCTCCCCCATTTACCCAAATCCACATCCTTTCTCTCTCTTAGAATACAAACTAAGATATATATTAATAAATAATAACAGTAAATAAATAAATTAAGATAAACACCAAAAAGAAACTTGAATAGAACAAAAAAAGAGAAAAAAATGATGCCAAAGAAAAAATATAAGAAACACATACAGAGGCCGGGCGGTGGTGGCACACGCCTTTAATCCCAGCACTTGGGAGGCAGAGGCAGGCGGATCTCTGTGAGTTCAAGACCAGCCTGGTCT
>NC_022017.1:6748291-6757375 GCF_000317375.1 Microtus ochrogaster
TGGCCTGCAGGCATATACACAGACAGAATATTGTATACATAAATAAATAAATTAATTAATTAATTAATTAATATTTAAAAAAAAAACACATACAGATGCTAACACACACACAAAGAAAACTCATAAAAACAAGATTGGAAATCATAATGTAAAGCAAAATATTTATAAGGTTAAAAAATAAATCCCTAGACAAAACGTGTGACCAAAAAACCTCCTAAAATAACATTGAGATTTGTTAGTGTTGGCCATCTGCCACTGGACATGGGGCCTACCCTAAGCATTATTTATAGACCCAATGAGACCTCAATTTATCATTTGCAAGTGATTTATAAACTTGAGCTGTCTGCTTCCCCTGGGAGCCCATCTGGTTAGAGATGTGTAGGATCTGCGCATGCTGCCAGTCTCCGTGAGTTCGTAGCCGCATCCAACATATTGTGTGCAGACGGCCTAGATTCCTTAGTGTCTTCCGTCTCCCTTGGCTCTTACGGCCTTTCTGCCTTCTCTTTCAGGGGAGGGATTTGATGGAGGCATCCCAGTTAGGACTGAGTGTCTCTCCTCCTCCGCACCTTGTCCAGTTGTGGGTCTCTGCATTTGTCCCCCTCTAGCGCAGGAGGAAGATTCTCTGATACTGGCAGCGACAGTGATCTGTGGACGGCAGAATGCCCTTAGGAGTCATTTTATTGCTTTGTTGCTTTAACAGAACCATAGTATTTGCTTTTTCCCCTCCTAGGTCCATGTTGTGTCTACCTAGACTCAGGTTCTTAGCCATCTGGACACTGGGACATCCGTTCCATCTCATGGAAAGGGGCCTTAAATCCAATCAGATAGTGGTTGGTCACCCCCTCAAACTGTTCTACTCCACAGCATGTCTTGCAGGCAGGTCACCATTGGAGAGCAAGGGTTTGTAGCTGGGTTGGTGTTTACCTTTCTCCTTTGGTAGCAGACAGAGCACCATAAATTACTCAGCAGGGGTGAAGGCCTAGGTAGGCACCGGCTGGCTTCTCCATGTTCACTGAGTTATATGGGTGTTGTCTTCAGCAATATGGAGTTGCCATCAGTTTGTAGAGAACAACCAATAGCCTCGGCGATAGCCTGGGTTATTTGGGGGTTTCCATGGAGCCCCTTAGGCCAACAACTCAATTAGATGTAACCCGATTCCAGCATTGGAAGTTTTATTTGGGGGTTTGCTTTCTTATAGCGCCCAGGACCCCCAGCCCAGGCATGAAACCACACCTCAATGCCCTATAGGCTTGTCTACAGCCTGATCTTGTAGAGGTATTTTCTTAGATGAGGTTTCTTCCTCTCAGATGAAGCTTATACAAAGCCGATATAAAAACTAGCCAGCATACCTACTGTGTCCTGGGACTCTGCTATGCAGAAGGGATAAACATAGAAAATTTGTCTCATCTTTAGTGGGGCCAAAAGGACAAAGCATTTGGTAATCTCTCTAAACAAAAGCAAGCTAATATCAAGATGGCACAGATAATAGCTCACAATGCTTCATGCAGCATAGAAAATTGCTCTTCACAAATACGGTCTAGGTTTTGTGAACTGAGGCTGAGATACAGATTGTAGTTTGCTCAGAATTAGAATGTTGGTTCCTACTGTGCTCACACAGTGTTATATTGTTTCTAAATATAAAGAATTACATTAAATGATAACCCTAAACACTATATAAGTTCAGAGAAAGGTAAAATATACTCTTGTGTTAGTGGGGGAAAGTTATTTTTTTCCCCAACTAGATAGTGAATTACATGGTGGATTCTAATTTTTCACTGTCTCCTACTGCTTTTGACCCTTCTCTTCTCTCCTTCAAGTTTAAGAGTATCTCAAATTTCCCTTTGGCTTTTACTGTTCTGGTGATAGAATATTTAGGAAAGTCCCTCCCTGCGTTTGAGACACCTTTATCTAGGAAGAACACTCCATCAGCGTTAGACATGTGGGCCTGAAGAAAGAGGTCTGAGGTAGGAGTCAGAGCCCAGAGAGCTGCCGTGAAAGGTGTCCTGCTACCACTTAGGAGCTAGCAAGGCAGAACTCCTCTTCTCTCCTCCAGCTTCCTGTCACTCCACAGGATCTGCTTAAAGCCAGGAAAATATTTGGAGCCAATAAGAGAAGAGAGACAGTTGACTCCTAACAGGAATTGCTCACATGGCTTAAAGGTAGGACATCAGATCTGAAACCTAGTTCACCCCTGTGGCCTCTACTTGGTCTGGACACTAATCCATATTGATGGCTGCTAGCAGCAGTGGCTGCAACCATAACAGCATCATCAAATTTCCAGCTCAAGTTTACACTCGGCTCTGAAAATAGAAACACTAGTTAGACTGCCAATTAACACCACCTACCAGGCCCTTCCTAGGGGCAGAACTGGAAGGAACAGAGGGGGAAATGACCTGTGGTCTTATGGGAAACACAGAACACACACACACACACCAAAAACCCATGAGTTTCTTCTATTCATCTACCAAGAACAGAAATAACTACATGCGATAAGTAGCTAGGATGAAATTCAGACATGGAATACACAAATCATGGGTATGGTCAAATCACAACTTTGTTCTTCAGGCTCTTACCATCTTTTCAAATGTTTTACCTAGGTGTTAGATTGTTATCTTCCTTGGTTCCTGAGTGGAAATTTTACTTTTTGGTTCATTCTTTACTAATTGATAGTCTTTTGCAAAACAGTCCCTTAAAATTAAAAAACACAGTCTAGATGAGTTTACTCAGCAATTAGAATGTTTCCATTACAAAATGTTAGATTCTAAAATCTCCATCCTAAGGTATTGTCAGTCCAAGACTGCTCTCTCCTTTCTCCCAAGTAGGGCCCATGGCTGGTAGCTGCCAGCTTTCTCCTCACACACCACCAAAGCTCCCCTCCCCATTAGCCCACTGCTTGTGTAAAAGTGGGAGGAGGCAAGACACCTGAATCCAGGAGCTGCTCTTTGGAAGGCCAGCACTATATCAAACATGGTAGAAACTGATTTTTTTCCCCTATAGGAGGCATTTGACAGTTCTTTGGAGATTCCCATCATCAGAGCCCTCTTAAGCAAAAGCTTTTGGCCTAGAGAGACATGGAAGTGGTGGCCTACAACAAACTATGGATTTTAGGATTCCTTTGTCTATCTCTCACTTCAGGCCGTCTTGGTCCTCTATGTCTCTAGAAAACCTTTTAGGCAGTAGGCAACTCTGTGTTGTCTGTCTTCTATGTGGCCCACATTTGGTGTAAGGACATACCAATAAATCCATTCTTTACAGCCACAGCCTTCTTTCACTGTCAGGAGCTGCCTTTGTGTGAGCCGTGCCCACATTGGGCGCCTATATGACTTATATGGTGCCCAACATGGGACAGCTTGCAATATTTCACTTACAGGCAAAACTGTTGATATAGTTCTTGACATTACATCAACAGGGAACACTTTTCAAACTCCCCAGTGCCCAAAAAGTTCATTTTTATGCTTGAGGAGAAAGAAGTATTTAGGTGTGCAGTTAAAGGAGACTCAACAGCACAATTTTTTTCCCTATAAAAGTCTTCACAGGTCTCTCTCCTTCCTATAGTCCCTTGGGTTTCCTTTGGAACAGAATGTTTCTTCAACATTGACTCTTGTAGATGTGATGGTTTTTAACTGCAATCAACAATGATCACGTTTGTCTTACAAACCTTCATCAAAAGGAACCGTACTTCATCTCTGCCCCCTGAAAAGCTGAGCCTGTAAGAAGTAAGAGCTCAGTAAGCATTCTGGGAATGGGAGAATATAAAACTTACCTTTGTTGTGCTGTCCGTCTCCAAGACACTTCAAAATAACCTGGATGGGTAGACATTAACACCTAGTGGCAAAGTGCTGATTTTTTCCTCGTAATTTATAGTCCTTAGTATTTACCAGTCAATAAATTTAGGGAATGAGTCGGGGGGGGGGGTACCATCAAGACAAATAATCCAATCTTCTCAGAAAAAAAAATTCTTCAAAGCAGCAGGAATTACAGACATTTTTAAGTAGTTTGTCTGGAAAAAGAAAAGAAAAGAAAATCAAAACCAACCTAAATCTTGAAAAATGAACAAGAGAAAAACAAAATTAAATTTTAAATGTGACAAACTATTAATGTTTACAAATGGGTGGTGGCTATAATGATTTCATGTTACTATTCTTTCTAGTTTTTCCTGTATGTTTGAATATTTTATAACAAAAGTCATATTAAAATTTGAAAATGAGAATCGTTGATGTCCTTACCTTCCTTTAGGAGGCACCAGCAGAAGCAAAAATGGAACCTAAGGCTAGTGCTAGCACTCTGGAGCCGGAGTGGGTGTAGCCCAGTGGGAATACACCCACAGAAACCAACACTGTAGACTTGGCAATTTTGTAACAAAATGCTCCCAGGTTCTGTTTTGTAGCCACATAGCTGCTTGAATTTGGGCAACAGAGCAATCATTTTGGAAGCAAGACTTTTTTGCTTTGGAATCACGTAAAAACGAAATTTCTAGAAATAGGATTTTTTTTTATGTCATAGCAGCATTGTTTGTCATAGTCAGAACCAGGAAACAACCCAAATGCCCTCAACCGAAGAATGGATAAGGAAAGTGTGGTACATATTTACACAATAGAGTACTACACAGCAGAAAAAACAATGACATCTTGAATTTTGCAGGAAAATGGATAGAGCTAGGAAACATTATTTTAAGTGAGGTAACCCGGACACAGAAAGACAGTTGTCACATGTACTCAGTCATAGGTGGTTTTTAAACATAAAGCAGAAAATTAAAAAAAAAAAACAGCCTACAAATTACAACCCCAAAGAACTTAGACAACAATGAAGACACCAAGATAGACATACATAGATCTAATCTACATGGAAAGTAGAAAAAGACAAGGTCTCCTGAGGAAATTGGGAGCATGGGGTCCTTGGAGGAAGGCTGAAGGGAGGATGAAAGAGGCAGGGAGGGGAGCAGAGAAAAATGTAGAGCTCGATAAAAATCAATAAAAAAAATTTTAAAAAGAAAAAATAAAAAAGAAAGAGCTTGATAATGTTCCCTCTCTTTTTATTTTGTGGAATAATTTGAGGATTATTGGTATTAGTTATTCTTTTAAGATCTTGTAGAATTCTGAGTTGAAATCATCTGGTCCTGAGCTTTTTAAAAATAGGATTTTTTTTAAGTGCCATTACAGCCAACATTGAGAAAGTTAACACTCAGAGAAACAGTGAAATAACAGATCACTTTCAGAACCAATGTCCTAGCCTTCAGTCATCCACAACTCTGCTTGGTGCATGGCATTGAACCAGAGCTGTCGGCGCCCAGGACCTCCGAAGGGAGGTGGACACCACCCTCCAGGTTATAGTACTTTGTCTTGCTAGATCCTTTGACCCTATCCTCTCTGCTGGGTACAGATGGAAACCTGCTTTTGCTGTGGAGTGAGTTCTCAGAGAGAGCAGTGGTTCAAACAACCTGGCTTAATCAAGAGTCGAGAGGCAGTCACCAGCCCCTCACTAGGTCAGTTATGTGAAGCTTGCACGCCAGTTTGGAGTGGATGGTGCTAAGGAGAGAATATCGTGGGGGTGAGGTGTACAGGACGGTTTTCGGCTGGGGACGAGCTAGAGACTGCGCTCGCGTCCATTGCTTTTAGACAGCAACAGGAGAAAAGCAACTGGATCCCTTGGAAAACCTCTGGCTTCGAGAGTCTGCGCAGGCGCGCTCCGCTTTCTCACATTGGCCAGCGCGCAAGCACCTTCGCAACGCGGTGGTCAGCTCTGAAAACCCTGGGCAGCTGCGAGCAGCTTCTGCTTCCGGGTCACGCCTTGACAGCGGCCTCCCGGACCGAGCTCTGCCCCGCGGTTCGGTGAGTGCGGCCGTGGGTGTGGGACGGCGTGAAGCCAGGTCCCCAGCCGGGAGCTCCGCAGCCAGTAACGTCCCTAGCCGCCCGCCCGGCCTGCGGGCCTCAGGACGGCACCGCCGTCCCTGCCTTTGCGGGTGGTGGGGGCGGGGATAGGTCGGTGTCCGCCCCGCGGGGCTGCAGGCTGAAGCTCTCAGGACTCGCTCCAGGGGGTCCCCGCCGCCAGGGACGCCGGAGTCCTGCCATTTCGTGCCCTTGTCCCGGTCCCTGAGCTCCGCCAGGCCCGGCCTCCGCGAGCCTCCAGCAGCAGGTGGCAGGGGGCGTGGGGTTGGGTGCCCCGGTCCAGACCCACGGTCCCCGCAGCCAGGCCCAGGCCTGACTAGAGCAGGAGCTCTTGGGTCTGTTGTCTTTCCAAAAAAAAAAAAAAAAAAAAAAAAAAAAAAAAAAAAAAAAAAAAAAAAAAAAAAAAAAACAAAAACCAAAAAAAAAAAAAAAAAAAAAAAAAAAACAGGGCATGGGGCGCGTGAGCCCCAGCTGAGGAAAGAACCCTCCAAGGATCAAACTGCAGGGTTTGCTGCCTGCAAGGGGCGGCGGCGACATTGATTATCTTGCCCCGTCCTGTCTGCGAATTCTGTCCAAACTCGAAGTCGCTGTTTCACCTGGAGCTTCACGGTAGCAGGAGGTGAACACCTGCCATGCTCTAGATTAGAGTTCTTACCCTGGAATCCAGGAACACCCGTAAAATAAGCGCCGGGTTTCGTGTCATCTGCTTAACCTTGTCCCAGAAATTTAACAGAACCACTTCAGTCCAGGCTTCCGCTTTAGCCTGGGTTTTGTCCCCTCCGTCCACACCATTTTTTGGAACACGGACTCAAGCCCACCTTTGTGGCAGCTCCCCTCCATGCTTACAAAGTGCAAGATACAGATAGTTGATGGTCTGAAAACAGGAGGGAGGCCCTAGTGTTTGAGTGCTAGGAATTGAAAAAAAAAGGATTTGGCAAATTCTAAGGAGAAGCCACTTTACTACCAAGCCATACCCACAGCCGTGTACACCCAGAGACAAATATAAATGGCTACTGATTAGTAGTAGAAAGAAACTAGTAAAGTTTATACTATATTATACAATGTATAAAGGGATATTCCACCACAAAAGAAAATGTGTATTACAAAATTGCTGAAAACATTTTTCATATTCATGCTATCAGTAATTGCATATATAATTACAAAAATTAGTAGGTTCCAAAGTCAAAGCTTTTGCTTCTGGGTCACACCTTGACAGCAGCGTTCCTGACCCAGAGGTTTAGTGAGTGGATCCTGAGTGCTGGACCGACCCGGTGTGAAGTCAAGTCAAATATTGGTTTAACAGGCCTGGCGGTGGTGGCGCACGCCTTTAATCCCAGCACTTGGGAGGCAGAGGCAGGTGGATCTCTGTGAGTTCGAGACCAGCCTGGTCTACAAGAGCTAGTTCCAGGAGAGGCTCCAAAAAAAACAACAGAGAAACCCTGTCTCGAAAAAAAAAAAAAAAAAAAAAAAATATTGGTTTAACAAATGTATGTTGAAGACTTTGATGTGCCAGACACTAATTTAAAAGCCTTCCATTACCTTAACTCTTGAGGGGTTAATAGTCAATAAAAACACAGCTGGTCATTAGAGAGTATCCAGGTTTATTTAACATCCTAGCAACTATTTTAATCTGCCTTAGTATTGTAGGAGGAGGTATTGATTGGTCACTGAGCTCCATGACATCTGTTTTTATAGTGGGAAAGCCCTCAGAAAATGCTTAGCCCTGAGGACAGGTATACTCAGCGATATCGTGTATGCCTAAAACGTGTTTGTTTCAGGTAGTCTGGAGCATGTGGGAGCACTCTGAGCCTTGATGAGTTCCAGTATGTGGTATATTATAAACGTGTCTGTTTCAGGCAGTCCGGAGCATGTGGAAGCACTCTGAGCCTTGATGAGTTCCAGTATGTGGTATATTATAAACGTGTCTGTTTCAGGCAGTCCGGAGCATGTGGACGCACTCTGAGCCTTGATGAGTTCCAGTATGTGGTATATTATAAACATGTCTGTTTCAGGCAGTCCGGAGCATGTGGACACACTCTGAGCCTTGATGAGTTCCAGCATGTGGTATATTATAAACATGTTTGTTTCAGGCAGTCCGGAGCATGTGGACACACTCTGAGCCCTGATGAGTTCCAGTATGTGGTATATTATGCAGAGCATTCAGAGCAAATACTCCCTCTCAGAACGCCTGATCCGAACAATCGCTGCCATCCGCTCCTTCCCACATGACAACGTAGAGGACCTCATTAGAGGGGTGAGTGGGCCATTCTTGATAGAGCGGACCTCTAACGCGGAAGTGTTAGAATTCCTGCTAAATCCTCATAGGTTTTCGAGTTGCAACCTTGATTTGAGCACATACTCCATGTTCATCAGTGTTTAGCATGATCATTAAAATATGTTCTCCCTAACTCTTGCTTCATCCTCCTTTATGTCCCTGATGGCTTTCTTCATAAAATATATTCTAGATAACCCGACTCACATGTTTTTGGTTTCGTTGTTTAACCTGCCAGGGTGTGGTACACACACATATGTGAAAGCCATGAGGTCAGTCTTCTGTCCATGTTTTATGGGGGTGGGCAGTGTCCTTGGAGGTTTGCTTCAAAACTGGCTGATGGTGATTTCAGGAGAGATTTCACTTTCCTGCTTGGTACGACAGCTTTCAGTTTTAGTGCCACAGCACACACCGCCCCCTGAAAAGGATAGTAATTGCAGATTAAGAAAATGAGAGACTAGAGAGGTGGCCCAGTGATGGAGAGAGTGCACCAGCCAGGCAGCTCACAACCGCCTGTAACCATTCTGATGCCCTCTTCTGACCTCTTGGACACATGCACATGTAGAAACTCACACAAGGACACACACACACACACACACACACACACACACACGGCATAATTAACAATACGTCTTACTTTTTTAAAAGAAAGGAAGTACTTTCTCTGATCTCTAAGCTCTGCTGTCAGTGATTCTGTTAAAGGACTAGTACCCTAGAGGACTTTGCTGCCCTTCCCCCTTTGAAGAGAAGCTACCAAGTAATGTTTTAGAAAGTGTAACCATGTGGGTTCTGGGCAGTTTTAGAAAGTGTAACCATGTGGGTTCTGGTCAGTTTTAGAAAGTATAACCATGTGGGTTCTGGTCAGTTTTAGAAAGTATAACCATGTGGGTTCCCGTCAGTTTTAGGAAGTGTAACCATGTGGGTTCC
>NC_022017.1:6758069-6786737 GCF_000317375.1 Microtus ochrogaster
AAGTGTAACCATGTGGGTTCCCGTCAGTTTTAGAAAGTGTAACCATGTGGGTTCTGGTCAGTTTTAGAAAGTGTAACCATGTGGGTTCCGGTCAGTTTTAGAAAGTGTAACCATGTGGGTTCGGGTCAAAGGTGTGCACCCGAGGGAGGAGGGAGTGCCACAGCTTGTTCTCAGCACGGTGCGGTGGGAGTCTGTTCTCATTCCAGCTCTGCTGCTGAGTCACTCCTGCTTCAGTGAGCCTTCTTTAGCAGATCAGGAGTAATGCTGAGGCTCAGGCCACCGTGAAGAGTTTATAAACACAACATTAAGATGGCCTGTAGTTAGCGAGGGGCATTTGTTGAATCGCAAAAAGAGCCTGGTAGTTCTGGCCTCAGTCTGAGCCTCATTCTCATAACTTGCAGAGCACAGTGACCATAGAATGTGGGTAGCTGGGCCAGCTTTCCCACAGGTTTTACACGTAAGGCCTTGTCCTCAGAAGTATCTGGGCAGCCATTTTGGCAGGCTGTGTTGTGGAGAAACTTGATCTGGGGAAATGATTTTTTTTTCTTCTTCTTTAATATTCCCTTGGTTTGAGTACGGAATTCATTATGAGAACTAATAGGTACTTGTAGTTAAAGTGTATTCGGGCTTAGGAGTCCCCTCTCCATCAGTCCCTTCTGTGGCTTCTGAATTCCTTCCCATAGGGAGCAGACGTGAACTGCACCCATGGCACACTGAAGCCCCTGCACTGTGCCTGCATGGTGTCGGATGCTGACTGTGTGGAGTTACTCCTGGAAAAGGGAGCAGAGGTGAGTGACATTGTCAATACTTTCAGTTTGATGAGTTTTTAAAAATTGACCTTCATCTTTCTTAGAATTTCCTTTTGCACCTTCCAGCTTACTTTGTAACTCGTGGTGACATTGGCATATCTGTTACTAAGGCAAGGTATGATCATAAGTCATAGAATCATAAGATGGTTCTAAGAGTTTTATCCCTTTGCCTTTCTTTTTTCCTTCCCTTAAACTATCCATGGTTCCAAGAAGGAGTTTTGTTTCTCTTTTCTTCCCTGCCTACCTCCTGGGGTTGTTCATAATTCCATTGGCTCTTCTCCTGTGGACTGTCCAGTTACCATAAGTACAGTGGCTTCTCAACTCCACCTAATCCTAAGCCATGTAAGATACTCTTGGACTTGTGAAATTCTGGAGATTATTATTTTCTTTGTAATGTATCTTAATATAAAAATAAAAAATTAATTTTTGAAAGTAGACTCTTGGTATTGGCATTAAGCAATGTAATATAAAGAATGACTTAAAAGAATAGACTCTGAGCCAGGCACGATGGTATGTGTTCACCTGTATCCCAGCACTGGGACGGATGAGTCAGAGGACTGAGTTGGAGGCCAGCTTGAATATATAACAAGACTCTGAAGCTGACCACCTCTCCTCCCTGAAAGGACTTTGGAACCGATTTCCTGGGTTCCACTTCCAGCACAAGTGTTTCCAGTTGTATGACCTTGAACAGATTCCTTAATCCCTCCCTTTGCTTCAATTTCCCCATCTATAAAAAAGGTATGTTGTAAAATTGCAAAGTGTATGGATTGCTGGCTTGTAGCAGTTGCTGAGTAAGTACATGACAAATTAATCTAGCAGCTTTGTCTGTTGGTGAGCAGTCTTGACGGTGGTGTATGCTGAGTGCTAATTTGAATCAAACAAGCCATCATCAAGCAAGTGTGCCATTCCAAACACGCTGGACAGTAAGCAGAAGAAGCAAGTCTCACGTAACATCTCCATATGGCCATGCTATTCTCTGCAGCACTAGTTAGTCTGTAATCTTGTGGTTAAATCTTTTTGTAATGTAAATGACCCTGAGGTGAAAAGTCGGTTATACCCTGAGTAATTAATACCAGTGACCAAAGGGAAAGCGAGGCTTAACAAACAAAACTGTCAGCTCCATTAAATGGTTTGCTCTGGCTATAGTGCACAGTATCGTGTGGAAGAGATCTTAAGTCATCTGTAGATTAGGAATTTGAGGGAATGATTGACCCAGTGAGGCACCTGCCATTTCAGCACTGGAAGTTTGTGCTCTTCCTCCACACAAGGTCATCTGAGACCTTTGTAGGGTTAAAAGAACACAACAAAGAGGACAGAGTTTTGACTTCATTATTTTTCTTTCTGGTTTCCATTAATCACAGGATAGAGAAAGTATTAGTATTAGATAATCCAGTATTTCTCTCAGAGCAGTATTAAAGACTTGGACTTCATCTTTTCCCTCTTCCTTCCCTAGTATGACAGAGACTAATAGCGTAAAGAAGTGAACACTGCAGTCCTGCCAGCCAGTTAGTATGATAGTTGGCTGTACTTTGACAGTTCCTATTGTTCCCCATATATGTGTTCTCATCTTGATCACCAAGACTCCTGGAGAATTGCATATTCTCTTATTGGTGAGAGCATTGCATGACAAAGGTAGTTGGCAAATCCATGCAGGATTCTTTGCCAGACTCCTTTTTTATTCTTCCCAGTAACCAGTCCACTGTAAAATACTTCCTTCCTTTCTGTAGGTCAATGCCTTGGATGGTTACAACCGAACAGCCCTCCACTATGCTGCAGAGAAAGATGAGGCTTGTGTGGAGGTCCTCTTGGAATATGGTGCAAACCCCAATGCACTGGATGGCAACAGAGACACCCCGCTTCACTGGGCAGCCTTTAAGAACAATGCTGACTGTGTGCGGGCTCTCCTAGAGAGTGGGGCCTCTGTCAATGCCTTGGATTACAACAATGACACACCACTCAGCTGGGCTGCCATGAAGGGAAATCTTGAGAGTGTCAGCATCCTTCTTGATTATGGCGCTGAGGTCAGAGTCGTCAACTTAAAAGGCCAGACACCCATCTCCCGCTTGGTGGCTCTGCTGGTTAGAGGACTTGGAGCCGAGAAAGAAGACTCCTGCTTCGAGCTCCTTCATAGAGCTGTTGGACACTTTGAGTTAAGGAAAAATGGCACCATGCCAAGAGAAGTGACCAAAGACCAGCAGCTGTGTGAAAAACTGACTCTGTTGTGCTCAGCACCAGGAACTCTTAAGACTCTTGCCCGCTATGCTGTACGCCATAGCCTGGGTTTCCAGTACCTGCCCAATGCGGTGAAGGGTCTTCCACTGCCAGCTTCTTTGAAGGAATACTTGTTACTCTTAGAATAGCCTGGAGGAGACATGTCTGCCATCGTGCAGACAACTCTGGGTGAGGTTTTCTTTACTATCCTTTGTCATGGAACACAGAACAGAACTTGTTCCTGCTTTGTGGTTTATAGATTTTTGAGACAGCACATCACAACAGTAATGTGTGCACCATCTCCCCTCGCCAAACCAAACCAAAAATGAGAAACTCCCTGCACTTCTGTTGACTGTTTTATTGCTTACTTGCCTTTTGATAGTGAACCCTGCAAAAGGTCTTCCCCAGTCCCTGTAGAACACTTTGGAGTCAACAGTATAACTACATTTCCCTAGGAAGATATAAAGTACTCAGAGTATATGGATTTCCTTTAGAGCCATGGATAAGCATTGTGAATGAATTTCTCCTAAACATTTTTAGTTGATCTAAAGTTCAAGTAAAATCACAATTCCAGTGAACAAAAATTATGTTCAAAGGATGAATACTTGAACTTCAGATAGGGTGTAGAATCAGAATTGGGGACTGGCTCCTTTCTCCTCACCAAAAGAAATATCCTTTTTCACTGTTTTCTATAGTTTGCCCAAGTGCTAGTCATCCAGCAGTGTAATTTCACAGAAGTATCTTGCTGCTCCCCACAAGAAGACATACAGTCTCAGCAGTCCTAAGCTTGCCAGACCATTGTCTATTGTGGCTCTCCCTGAAACTCCTCTACACTAAGGGGCCGAGCATGAGTTTTCCTGCACCTTAGATGAAAATGGTTCTTTAGCAAGGCAAGGTGGGGCACTGCCTTCTCCATGGAGTTTCATTCCCTAAGAGTTTGAAGATGGTTTCTTTCTACCCTCGTGGAACTTTTGCTTTTTATTGAGCTATAGAAAATGGTAGGGAAAGTGGAGCTGGGAACAGAATGTGAAAGGGCTTCTTTGGAGTTGGACTGCCTACCCAAAAAGGACCTGTTTCAGTGAACACTATTTTTCCTTTTCATGTTCTTAAACTAGATGAAGTTGATACTGACCTTAAGTTATCTGTATGCAAGTTTGGAAAGCACTTTTTAAAAAGCTGGCTGTCACTACACCCAAATGAATAGGGCCATCTGGCACAGCTAACTCTAAAAAGTATGCCTGCTTTTGTCCTTCACTGTTGCCGGGGTTTGCCCATTTGAAAAAAGAATAAATAAATCCAAAAGCAAATTTGGCAGCTTCCACTGTTTCTTCTTTTCTCTGCTTCCTCTTCGGCCCGTTTATAAGAAATTGTGTCACTCTTCTGCGTACCTTTCCATCTCCCCCCAGTCTGGGTTTGGGCATGCAGGAAAACGAGGCAGTTTTAAAGCTCCTGCTTCTGTAATGCATCCCTTTACCCCCAAATTTGAAATTTCTGCTTTTATTCTTTGTTTGTTTTTTTTTTTTTTTTTTTTTTTGGTTTTTTGAGATAAGAGTTTTTCTGGGTAACAGCCCTAGTTGTCCTGGAACTAGCTCTTGTAGACTAGGCTGGCCTTGAACTCACAGAGAGTTGCCTGCCCCTGCCTCTCTAGTGCTGGGATTGAAGGTGTGCGCCACCACCTCCTGGCTGAAATTTCTGCTTTTATTCTTAACCTTAGCCGCAGGGTGTAACTCAGTGATAACACAGGTGATGAGCATGCTCAAGGTCCTAGGTTCAGTGACCAGCACCACTAAAAAGAGATTAGCCAGATGGCTCAGCTGTGGAAGACTGGGCATCAGCTCCTACATGGTGGCTCACAACCATCTGTAACTCCACTTCTGCGGGATGGGGTGGGGCGGGATCTGATCTCTATAGGATCCTACATGCAAATGGTGCACTTAGACTCATGTAGGCAAACACATTAATATAATACATCTTATAAAAAGGAAAATGCTACACATTAAGGTTCCAAAAAAGCTTTAAATACGCTAAGGCCAAGATTTTACTCCGTGCTGCTTAGGATTTCTCAAGGAAGGGCTATGTTCTTAGAGGCTGCTAGGTGTAACCAGGAATGAGATGATCCACTACTATACGCAGGAGGCCTGGAGGCCTCAAACCTCACAGTTATTAAAGATCGTACAGGGAAATGAAAGGCTAAAGCCCAGACTCCACCCAGCAAGACTGGTTAGTTCAGTACGGAACTAGGCATCAGTGTCCTTAAAGGCAGCCAGGCTTATTCTGTTCAGCTAGGCCTGCCATTCCATTTCTCATCGTTGACACCTGTGATATTTGGGAAAGGGAAAGCATTTTGTCAAGTGTGTTACCTGTTTCTCCGTCACTCCATAATCACAGTTGGTGACTAGTGATGCATCCATCCCATTCAACACAGTTTCGCCTGTCTAACTTCGGGAAGATGGAGTGTAGGCCGTTTTTCTTTGTAAGTGGTCTCTGCTTACTACGTTTGTTTTCAGATCTTACTATGATCCTAAAATATTACTCTCTATGGAGTGCCATTTTTCTTCTGTGATTAATTTTCCACCTGTCTTTTTCTCTTTTCATCGTTTTCTCAAAGAACAAGTCCTAGCATTAACACTGGTGAAGGGAGCCTCTAAATGAGTGGCGGCTGGCACTTGTGCCCCAGTGTGCCTGTGCTCGCTCTCCGTCCACTTCCCTTTCATGGTCTCAACGGTTGTTTGGATTTGATTAGCACAGTGAGGAGCAGACAGGCTTTGAGATCTGTATAACTGGGGCTGGGAAGATGGCTCAGCAGTTGAACAGCACTTGTTGCAGAGGACCGGGTTCAGTTCCCAGCACCCACACAGTTCAGAACCATCTGTAATTCCAGTTCCAGGGGATCTGACACCCTCATCTGACCTCTGTGGATGTCAGGCATGTATGTGGTGCACACACAGACAAAACACTCATATACATTACAAATAAAGTAAAAATAAATCTAAACTATTTTATTTTGAAACAGGGTCTAATTATGTAGCTCTGGCTATCCTGGAACTCACTAAGTAGACTAAGCTGACCTCAAACTCAGATCCACCTGCCTCTGCCCCCTGAGTGCTGGGATTAAAAGCACGCGCCACCACACCCGGCTAAAAATTTTTTTTAAAGATCAGTTTGACTCCCAGTTTTGTTAGGCTCTGAAACCTAAGAGACATTACTTAATCGCTCTGTCCTCATCTCTGGAGAGGGTTGTCAGCACTCCCCCCATAACGTGCTATTTTGGCGATTCCACGGTAACATGTAGAATGCCTAACACAGCACTTGGTGTTTAATGTTATTTCTCTGGCCTTTCAAGAATGTCAAAGAGCATTTGGCTGCTTCAACTTAAGACTCTGGTGATAGCTATTTAGAACTGTTATAAAGATGTAAAGTAGCAGACAGCCAGACACCTCCTGCAATACTGTGAATGTCTTTCCTACTTCCGCAGGTAAGGACGAAAGCTGTATGCACTGGGAGGAATAGGCATATGTGTAACTGAGAGTCCCAGGCTGGTGTATGGAGGCCAATTTCACATTAAAAATAGGTCACCCTCCTGTCAACCTGGGGTACAGTTTATAGTCCCAGTCCTGAGGCCCAACTGCAGGGGACTCTTCATTAATAAGACACAGTATCTGCCGTGGACAGAACAAATGGCATCTGAGTAAGATTTGACATCTTTCTCAGTGTTTGTATCCCAACCAGGCCAACAAAGGTCCAGAACCAGATGTCTCTCTTGTCCGGACTTCCAGCATGCGCATGTCTTTCTCACAAAGGACCTGTCAAATAGAGTCTGGCTTTCATCCAAGGAAGGGTTGAAAAGGAAGAACACTGAGTTGAGGAGCAAAGATTGTGGGGTAGCAAGAAAAAAAGTGAGCCTGGGTAATGGATATATGATCGAGAACTAAACCGTAACTTTCTGTTTGGAGACGGGCTCATCATCTTGGCTGTAGAGGGACTAGTGGGAGATAGGGCTGAGGGGCAGTACCGTGTGTTATGGGACACTATCCACCAAGAGATGCTCAAAACAAAACACAAAACCCTCCACCAAGCAGAAGTGCACAGGGCAACACACGTGCTGCTCTCTGAGGAGTTCCGTCTGGGTAGGTCTGGGACATGGGGGACACAGTATACACTCCCGTGTGACGGCAGTAACAAGAGCACCAAAGCACAGTGACCAGCTGGTATTTATTAGTGTAGTTATACTTCATCACTGTGGTAAAAGTAAAGGAACCTAAGACTCTTTGTTATCACAAAGAAATAAATAAAGCTTATTTTTAGGAATCCTCTGGGTGGCTGAAATCTAGCAGGAGCACTAGAGAAATCCAGCCTACATAAGAGATGAAGCTGGGTGGAAGGAAAGACAGCTACCTAGAAGGAGAGTCACTCGCTGCCCCTCCCCCAACTCCTGGCCACAGCTGATCAAGGTTGTAGGTACAAGGAAACCTAATAGGGTAAGGGGCTAGGGCTAACACACTGAGAAATCATGGACTTAGATCTACCAGGAAATGAGCTGACCATGATCAGACACTCTTTCCCCCTCACTCCAAAGAGGTCTAGACAGCAGCTTCTCCAGACCGCTTCCTAGAAATGTGCTCCAGGTGGGCGTGGTCAGAGGTGTCCAAATCAATCTCATACTTGGCTAGGATTTTGAGGATTGGCCTCAGCTTCAGCCACCATTGTTCTTTGGGGATTCGGTGCCTACAGAGAAATGAAATAATGGTGATGTGATATTATCATATGCCAATAAGCTTCTACCAAAGGCTTCTGGGAAGAAGCTGGGCAAAAAAAGGCTGGATTTCGGGCACAAGTACCTACAGTTGTTACTACAAAAAGCAAAGCATTAGAGACAGTTAACAGGCTGTGGGAAGTAAGGCTTGGTAGCTAGTAGCAGCCAGAAAGCAGTTCTAGAATGTCATGACTTACTCAAAATCTGTCTGGTCCTTCAGCTCAGTCACTGGCTGAAAGACCAGGGCCCTCTTACGCATCCCCAGGACACAACCTGAGTCTGGAGTATTGGCAAAGATCCGTCCTGGAATAAAGGATAGTCAGTTAGTTTCTACTGTGGAGTGAGCTTCTGGAGAGGGGCGCACCCTTCCGCCCCACATACCATTACGGTAGCTCTCCTTGATTTTCCCAGACATCCAGTTCATAGCCTTGGCACCCATCTTAGTGGCAAAATTCCTGTCGAAGGGAGTCGGGCTTCCACCCTGAGGGGAAAATCAGAAAACTTGGAGAAAAGGATCCTAATGGCTCCTGGACTAACATGACATTTTGAGGCAGTGCAGGGATCCAAAGTAGCTGGTCTGTTATCAAGCACAGGGCAATTAGAACACGGTAATCACACAGCTCCTTCCACTCCGCGGTAGTCAGGTCCCACTTCAGTGTCACTGTCTATCGTTTAGCCTGGCAGCCTGGCGGCCACCACAATCACCACTGTGGAGATGTCCTTGTCCTCTGTAGCCCAACCCAGCTGTCCCAGGTAGAACCTCAGAATACTGTATCAGGCCGGGCGGTGGTGGCGCATGCCTTTAATCCCAGCACTCGGGAGGCAGAGGTAGGCGGATCTCTGTGAGTTCTAGGCCAGCCTGGTCTACAAGAGCTAGTGGTGGCAGGACAGGCTCCAAAGCTACAGAGAAACCCTGTCTCGAAAAACTTAAAAAAAAAAATAGTGTATCAGTTTTTCTATGAACTAAGAGAAAAGGGGTAGAAAAGGGGAGGAAGGGAAAGAAAGGACACAGGGCTTCACACACAGAGTAATGCTCCATTCCTGTATAGGCTGCACCTTCCCTGATATTGGGAGTTCTTTGTAGGTAGAGAAACATTGGTACTAAGAGGCATCGGCTGTCTCGCTACCTCTATGGCCATCAGGGGCTCTGAGTAACTAGTGAAGGCATGCCTGGGGTGTCTCGCTACCTGCTGCATGTGGCCAAGCACGTTCTTCCTGCTGTCGAAGATGCCTTTGCCCTCCTCAGAGTACAGGTTGAAAATGAAGTCAGTGGTGTAGTTCTCATTACACTTCTCATTCCTGCCAGGGAAGCAGAAGCCTGAGTCTCCTTCATCCCTGCCTTCTGCTTTCCTAGGCTCTTGTACCTCCTCCCAAGGCTCCTCCACCCCCACGCTCTTCAGTATCAGATTCCTCAGGGGTCCCAACCATAGATCTACACTCAAGAGTTCCTTCTGCACTTAGGAACAAACTGCTGATGCGGTACCTTAACACGAGGCCTCTCTTCACCGTTGTCTTCATCTTCTGCACGAGATGCTCCACGTTCGCCTGCAAGTGAAACAGTGAATCCTAAGCTCAGCTAAGACAGGCACCCTTGTCCTTCCTCTACATCAAGCCCTTCTAAGAGGGGAGAGGACATGGGGGAGAGTTGTTCACAAGCCTGGTTTGGACTAGGTCTGTGTCCCTTAAGAAGTTTAGTGCCCGTAGCACTTAGACCCAAACCGAGACATGCAGAACTGAGAGACGGGGGCATTAGAGAAGCTTCCATGACTCACCCTCCCCCACCTCTGTCCTCATAGAAGTGACTGCGCACAACCTGTGTTTTCACACTCTTAACATGTGCTGCTTGCATGTAAAGCAGTGGTTGGGTGTTGGGAATGTGCGCCCTCATCTGAGCTCTGGGATGAGCGTGAAAACAAGACTCCCACTCTCCGCTCTTGGCAGGGATTGGCTGGGATCCTGCTGCTAACTCTCCACTTGAAGCACTCTTCTCCACCACTGAACTTAAAACTGGGAAAAATAAATATCATTTGATCTCTCTGTGAAATATGAGTCCTGGCCAGAGGTGAAGGAAGATTTCCCTCAGAACTGGAATGGGAGCAAGAGAACTCTGGGGGGAAGGGATCATAGATTTCTCAAGCATTCAAACTGCCCGCTCTCTTAAGAGGTTTGAAGTTTTGAAACCCTCTACACCTTTCTCACCTATAACATGAAAGCAATAATAATAATTACATGCCTGTTATGAAGATGAAATACAAACAGCACTAAGGGCATAGCAGCAGGCTACCTGAGAAAATGCAATCCCCAAATAGTAGCTATGGCCATGTATGTGAGACAGTACTGGAGAACACTTGCAAGGAACCCTTCTAGTCTTTATGGGGCTAGGCCCATCAGCTCCATCCTCCCCCTAAACTCCCATAGCGCTGGTTACTATAGGAACACTCGGGAAGATAGAATGGAACAGGAGAGACACCTAGAAGGCTCTGAGAGCCATGTACCTGGAGATCTCGGATGGTGAAGGGCTCCTCAAAAATGTAGGCAGCATCAGCCCCAGCTGCTAGTCCTGCCATGGTGGCCAGATAGCCACAGTAGCCACCCATAGTCTCGATGATAAATACCCGACGCTTGGTGCCTGCTGCGGACTGCTTGATCCGGTCACAAGTCTATAAATAGACAACAGGCCGCAGAAAGAGAGGGTCAGAAGTTGGATCTTTATTCTTACTCAGCTTCTTTTATTAATTCAGCTCCAGATCTATAGTTTTCTAGGCCAGTGAGACCCCTGGACCTCATCAAGGTCCTGTATTCAAAGAGGGAACTACATTGTAGAACTTCTCCCCTGGGAAGAAGGCCAAAGCTATCTTAATGTTGTTCAGAATAGGGATATTATACTGTATAACTTCAGAGGATATAACAAAACAGGCCCTTTGGTAACAATGATGTGTTTTTAGGCGAGGAAAATGAATTCCAGCACAGATGCCTGGCTGCACAGAGGATTTCTCAAACACTGCTATTAATTTCAGAAAAAGAGACTCACTTTCCAAGACCAGAACAATAGTAGGGCTAACTGGGATAGGGGTGGTGGCAGGTGCTCACCGTGCAGATGGTATTTAGTGCTGTGTCAGCCCCGATGCTGAAGTCTGACCCAGGGACATTATTGGAAACCGTGGCAGGAATGACCACAAATGGGATGCAGAGCTCATCAAACAGCTTCCTGCCCTCCATCAGCTCCAAGCCCCCTGTGTAAGCCTAAAAATAGCAGCAGGAGCAGACATGAGAAAGAAAGGGCAGGCGGGGGGGGGGGGAGAGGGGACAGTGGGACACTCACCTCAAAGCCCCCAATGATGACAAGGCCCTGAATGTTAAACTTAGTTATGTTGGCACTGATCTGTTCCAAGTTCTTCTTGGGCAGGGTCCTGGTTGACCAGTGTCAAGGAGCAGGGAGTAGGAAATTGGAGATGAGATAGCAAGATAGAAGGGAGAGAAAAGTTAAGAATTAGAAGGTGAGCCGGGTGCTGTGGCGCACACTTTTAATCTGAGTAATTGGGAGGCAGAGGCAGGCAGATCTCTGAGTTCGAGGCCAGCCTTTTCTATTGAGTAAGTTCCAGGACAGGCAGAGCTACGCAGAGAAACCCTTTCCCAAAAACAAAACACGCAAACAAACAAGAACTAGAAAGTGCTTTCTTTAGTGTCTGAACCCGCGGCCCATTCTTCCCCACAGTCTCACATCGTTCTAGAGTACACAGTGGATCTCTGGTGGTCAGACCTGCTACACGATGTCCTCACTGAAGACAGGCTGAGTTTTCAGCGCAGTTGACGTAGGCCCTAACATGATCGACTGATGCAGACATTCTAAAGAATCCTAGAAGGGTAACTGGGAGAGGGTGCTCCCAAAATATCATTTACCTTTTAGTACCAAGTTTGGAACCACCTTGACCAGTCCAGCCTCCGACATAGCTCCAGCCAGCTTCTTCAATCTGCAGGGAAGAGCACACCGCTCTACGTCGTAGCCAGCGTGCCAGGAAGTCCATGTGTGACCTAGGCCACGTCCTGAGTTCTGACCCTACAGAGTTCCCCCCACTGAAATTCCTCTGCCCTTCTGACTCACCTAGGAATAACAAGCACCTATGATGGTAGACACTGTACTGAGCTCTGGGACAGAGACATAAATAAGACATGATTTTGGAAAGGACTGTCCCAGGGTTCCTATCCTTATTTCCCTAAATTAACCCTGGAGAGAGGCAAAGCTGATGGACTGGCCACCCCTACACTGACCCTCCCTGGCCCCATACTGCACGTGTATGTCCTCCCTCCTTTGTGTTTCCGTACCTGACCTTTGGCCAGCCCCTCAAAGCCATCATGTACAACCAGTACTCGGTTGCCCTGGATAAGGCCGATCCTCACAGTGGAGCGGACCGCGGCATTCATGCCTGCAGCTGGGGCCCCCACGTTCATCACAGCCACTGTGTGCAACCCTCCCTGTTCAGAAGGAAGCAGGGGGAAAATGAAGAGAGAAACACCCCCGAGGGGAGATCACAAAGAGAAGCCAAACTCTGAGACCCTAAAACATGTGTGACAATATACATCAGTCCCCCAGGGAATGCCACTGTACGGCCTTCCACCTTATCCTATAGGAGCAAAGTTCTACATGTAAAGCCTTAGTCATCATTACATAACAGACAAAAAGCCTCAGAGGACAATGCGTCCCAAAGTGTGGTCTGTGGGCCACTTGGATCCTGATCCACCTGAGGAGCATTCCTGTCTGCTGCTCTGAGTCTCACTCTGTGCTGAGGGAAGGGCCCAGGAATCTGCATCCTTCATAAGCAACCCAGACAACTCTGATAGATAGTAACACCGTGAACTGCTCTTTTAAGGGAGCAGGTGCTGAGGTAGATCTGGGTGTGATTACACCCACAGGATCAAAGCCCTCATTCCTGCTTCTTCAGTGTGTTTTTGCCCACCCTGAACTGGGTGTGAGTCTTGGGTTCTCTAGCCAGGACAAGGTAAAAACCCAGGACTAGTATCTGGGGTGGCTAACAGAGAGTCATCACATGGGATCGGGGTTCCAGCACTGAAGAACAGGGGGGCAAAGATCTGGCAAGGCTAAGGTTGTGTGGACTGTGGGTAGCACTTCGTGAAGAGAAACTGAGGGGGCGGGGCAGCAAGCTGCCAGTACCTTAGAGACTGGGGGTCTGACGTGAGCTAGAAGCTTGTACACCTCCCAGTTGTTCATGAAGCTCCTAAAACGAGTGCAAAGAGAACAGGATGTCTTCAGGCCACTCCTTATGGCAGGCAGCCACAGGAATCCGGGTCAGGAGTTGGGTCTTGCTGAGTTTTCTACAGGGTAAACCTCTAAGGAACTAACCAGGCAGAGGAGGGACCAGGAAGAGGATTGCTGTCACTTATCAAACACTCCCTGAGGGGTTTTGTCCCAGGTGCTGTGCTCAGCCTAGGAGACTTTCCTTGCTTAGAGACACCCAGAGCCTAGCTGAGAGCCATTTCTAGAAATAGACTAGAGTGAAAAGTTCTTTCCAAGGAGAGCACCCCTAGGTGAACTCTTGGGCACCTCACAACTGATTTCCTTGGGGAAGAGACTATTGCAGATATAACTAGAAAAGGCAGCTCATGTCTGGGGCCTAGAGTGATACAGACTTTTGGCTTCTTTCTGGTATCTGGTTGCTAGAGTTAGTGAATTTCTGGTCACTTTCTCACCGGCCTCTCAGCTTCATGGCTTCATCGAATCTCTTCTCATCCATAGCCTTGGTCACGTCTTTGGTCTAAGGGAGGACACAGCAGCAGTCACAACTCCGAGGCATGATTCTGCAAGACCAAATCTCCTCTGATGGGATCCTGCTCATCTACACCCCACCTTTTCCGTGTCCCCCAAACTATCATAGAAGCATCTTTATTTTCCCTTAATTTTTCTGAGTAATAAGCAGCAAAAGGGGACTAAGTTCTAATTCTGAGCAGAGTAGAGGAGTGCTCACAGATGAGAGAGCCAGGTCCCCAACAGTCTTGGGACTACTGAACAATGAGGAGATTCTTCCAGGTGGGAAGTCCCCACAATGTGCTGCTCAATGGCTGCCTTCTACCCAGAGCCTGACTGGGCTTCTGGACTCTGGGGATGCAGTCTCAAATATGGCTGCAGGTTATTGGGTTTCTGAAGTCTCAGAGAGAAGCAGGCCCCAGAGTGGGGGAAATTCAGGCATCTTCAACAATCAGGATCAATACTCTAGTTCAGCAACCAGCCACTGTATTCATATCGTGGCATCAAAGGAGTGGCTACCCTAGAGAACCCAACGTTTTCCAGGTACTGTGTCAGGTTGCAGCACAGCATCTCCCAGTCTTTATCACCCTGGAGGTGAGCAGTGGTCACCCTGAGTTGATTAGAGAAACTCATTTAAGGTAGATGTCATATAGAGATAGGAGGTAACCAGCTAGAAGTTACTAATTAGCGTTCCCCAAGTCTCAGTACTGTTAGGAGGGACGCAGCATTTGTGTGGTGAGTGGTGGTCACAGCTCTGCAGATGACAGTCCACTCCTACTCTGCCATCCTGCCTTTCCATCTTTTCCTCTAGTGGGACCACAGAAGTTGATCTCACTTCCCCCTGAGTTCCCAGGAAAGGGCCTAAGACTGCTAAGGCACAGAACGGGGTCAGCACTTACCACTTGGACACACTCCATGAGGGGCAGGCGCACTGCCTGGTTACCAGAGAGGCTCACCACACAGGCTGGGGTGTCTGGGGTCCCCTCCAAAAGTGCCATCACTGCTTCTACACCCATTCTGCTCCCCTGAAAGAGTCCATGGAACAAAGAATTTTCTTTGATCTCCCTGTTTGGCTTAGCTAAGAGCCAGGATGTCCAGGGTCCTTTCCAAATCCTAGAACTGAGCTCCAATTGAAAGGCTGCATGCATCTAGGAGCTTGCTGTGCTTTACCTCCCTACCCAGATGTCACCAAAACGTGATGGCTGTCTGCCCTCTTGTCATCAGAACCCTAAAGACTGTACTTGGTTCCAGAGAAGCGTGCTCATGACACATGGTGATCAACAGAATATGGGAAGTTAGCAACACTCTCTTCTTACTGAGTAGATTGCCTTCCTTCCGAGTGAAACGGTAAGAATAATAAACTGAGTATCTGAGGTTAGATCTCAGTAGCTTCAATGATGCTTAGAGCTCCAAGAGTGATCCTCACAACTAGGGGTGCTCTTGCCTGTCATCATCTTTGTGTATGGGAACAGATGAGAGCCACTGTGGCCTAGAGGCTAGTGGAGGGACAGCATGGCTAAGGATATAAGCCCCATAGAAGCAAGGCAGCAAGGCTGGGGGTTCTAAGGTACAGGAGCCGCAGAATCCTGTGACTTACCAGAATCCGATCAAAGGCTGATGGCGTCCCACCCCGCTGCACGTGTCCCAAAACAGTGACCCTAGTGTCATATCCAAGACGCTTTACCACCAGCTAAAAGGACCAAGAAGGGGAAACACAAAAGACCAGGAGGAGATGCAGTGTCAAGACTCGGAAGCCAACAAGGGAATGGCCAAGCATGCTGGGCACAGGGTTTCACACTAACATTCTTGATGTCTTCTGAGGTGATTGGTTTTCCATTCTTGTCAATTGCACCCTCAGCAACAATGATGATGTTGAGCCGAGAACCACGGGTCCTCGTCTGGTCAAGAACACGAGAGACAGCAGTTAATGGAATTAAACTGATGGGTAGAAAATGTACCACCCATGAAATAGGGTGAGGGTTTTTTTTTCCCTCAAGGGTAAAAGATAAAATGTCGATACCTCACTGAGTCGACGACAAAGGTGTTCTTCCCAATCATCATCTGGTGGACATTCAGGAATAAACACCCAATCGGCCCCACAGGAGAGAGAGGTGACAAGGGCCAGGTATCTGAGATGAGAGCCAGAAGCAAGGACTAGGAATCTTTATAGTCCACAAACAGTCTCATCACACCAGCAAGATCTCTTAGTCCCCTTAGTTGATGGATGATACGGAGTCCCTGCATTTCATTCTTGAGGCAAATGAGCACTAGGCCTGTCAATGAGATGCTGTCCCTGAAGAACAGCGTCACCTTACTGGCTTCCCAGCTCAGAGACTGCCCATCCTTCTGTGTGTGCCTGAGCATGGCCCACATGTACATATAAGAGGGGAGATAGTGCAGAGGCAGGGAAAGACAGTCATATTGTGTGGACTCTCTGGGAAGAGGGAAGGGCCATCTATGGAGTGCATGGGTCAGGATAGGGATCTTACCCACAGTGGCGGCCCATCACTTCTAACACAAATGTCCTCTGATGGCTGCAAGAAAAAGACAGGATTTACAGTCTGCATGTACCAGTGGCCAGGACCAAGACACCATCATCCCCTTGGCCTCTGGGAGATGTGTTTATGCTGTTAGCTATCCAGTAGGTTTCCTGGAAGACTATGGAGACATGGGAGAAGCAGTTTAGCTTCCTTGGACAGTATGGAGACTCCATTCCAGGAAAGGAGGCGTCTCAAACACAGAGAGAAATAGAAAAGATGAGGAAATGGGACTAGGCTAAATGGAAGTTCTGCAAGATTACCCAGGGTAGATTGGCAGCCAACAGTCTTCCAGTTTCCTCCACTGATCCTCGACCTGACCTGTTTACTTCTGAACAGTGGTGCTAATGGCATCCATCAGATTGTGAGCTCCCCAGATCTGCCTTACACTGAACCACAATCCCGTAAGACAGTGATTCTCAACCTGTGGGTCATGACCCCCTTGGGGTTGCGTATAAAATACCATGCTTATCAGATATTTACATTGTGGTTCATAACAGTAGCAAAGTTACAGTTATGAAGTAGCAACAAAGTAATTTTATGGTTGGGGGTTACCGCATGAGAACTGTGTTACAGGGCCACAGCGTTAGGAAGGCTGAGAACCACTGACATAAGAGATTGTAGGTGCTCAAGACCCCAGAGCAACATGCCTGAAAGACAGCACAGAGAACAGCAGAAAGGCGTTTAGGGGCCAGAGCAACTTCAGATCTCTAGGGGTGAGTCTCAAGCCCCCGAAAAGCACTCACAGGGCTTTTTATTCTCGTTCATTCTTGCCCGGCCTCTCATCTGCCTCCTCCTGGGTGCTCTTACCTCTGAGCAGTGGTGGTGATGGCGTCTACAATCTCTACTATCCGGTGCAGGGCAGAGTCAGTACCAATGGTCATATCAGTGCCACAGAAGTCATTGTCGATTGAGCCAACCAGGCCCACAATGTTCAGGAAGCTAGACTTCTTAGCCTCCTCAGCTGTGATCTTCCCTGTAAGGGGAAGCAAACCAGAGGCCACCAGCTGAGGAATCTTCCACACCCACACAACAGATTACTAGAGAGACTGTAAGCAATGGTAGAAAGGAGGACAAAGATTGTTCGTTTGCATGTAGTTAACATTTTTCTCGAACAGGAGTTAAGAATACGTACCTAACACATGCATGCACACACAGTCACATGAAAAGCAATACTGATGCAAATGTCTTACCATTTTTCTGGAGGTCATTCAACAAGTCACTCCACTCCGAACGGAAAGTGTCAGCCCCGGTGAGGCTGCCATCACCTCCAATAACACACAGATTGGTGATTCCCCGCTTCACCAAGTTGTGGGCAGCCCGGAGTCGTCCTTCTCGCTCCCGAAAGTCTTTGCATCGGGCACTGCCAATCACTGTGCCTCCCTTTATGGGAGAGGGGTAGAATTCAGGTCTTCAGATGGCACAGCCAATTTTGAGTTCATCATGCTAATAGTTCCCCATTCAACCCAGTGATAGACCAACATAACCACACCACTCCCTAATGTTTCCTGGCATCCCTAAGTCACTTGTCCCTTACAAAGGAAAAGAAAATGATGCTGGATGTCATAGTGTCATCCCCATATTCTGCCATACTTAGGAGACTACTAAGATAACTATTTCACTGGAGATTTTATCATCAAAATTATTGTTTTCAAGAAGAAGAGAATTTGTATATGCATTAGCTTCTACTCTAGCTTTATCTCTTTACCTCCATCTTTCACGCTGACTTCTGTCTGGATTTTCCTTAGTGTCTGGCATTACTGGATTACATCCAGACTATTTTAAGGAATTCAAACCCAGTATGCTTGCAGTATCTCTCTAACACACTGAAATTCTATACAAGATCACTCCGACAATCGGTCAATTGGTTCCTTGGGGTCTATGGTGTTAGTAACAGGGGCCACAGTATCCAGGTATTCACAGGGAAGAAAACTACTCTGTATGTAGCAAGTCTTGATTTCCCGGGAACTTATAGATACTCCAAGAGGTAAGTAGATTCAAGAGTTTTCATAAACAATAGATGCTCCTGGCACCCATGGCTCTGGGGTAGTAGTAGAGGGTACTTATTTATCCTTAGGCCACTCTGTGGTGGGCACTATTGCCTGGATGGAAACTTCACTAGATCACTACATATTAAGTGGCTTCCCATGGAATTTTTAGAGGATTTAGGTAAAGAATGGGATACAGCTGTGATTTGTAAATTTCTTACTAGATCAGTTATAGTTCTAAGCTAGCACCGAGTGGACACATCTTAAAGAACTTGAACAACATTGGATAATCATAGAGGGCTGTAGATAGGGAAAACCAATTTCCCTAGGATTCTTTGAGATGCTGCAAGACCGTCTCAATTCCCTTTCTTCTTTAAATAGTCCAGTTTCAGGCCGTCACATCTCTATCACGAGGACTGGCTGAGTTCAAGTTTGTTGGCCTCGGTCCTCCAAGGTTATTTTCAGGGCCAGACTTTCCCCGTGACCCCAGAGTGCTTATGATGTGCCAGTTGCAAAAGTCTTGCTATGACCTTTTGATAAAGGGCAAGCCATCCTGAAACCACCTTCTCACCCCCTCAATCACTGCAAGAAGCCAGGATGGTGTTTTCAAATGCAAAGGGTAAAGGGTAAATATAAGCCTCTTCTGTCACTGAAACGCTTCACACTGAACCAAGTGGCAGGGAATCTGGGACACCACAGTGGGATGAGACAAGGGCAGTACAAACAGAACACGAATTCTCTGGGACATACCAGCTGAAGCATCATGGAAACGCTCTCCCAGGTGGCCTCCCTGATGTGCTCGCCACCATCCACCAGGCCTTGGTAACCCTGAAGGGAGCAGTATATCCAGTAAGTCTCCCTTAAGCTCCCTCTAGATAACAGCTCCCCTAGAAAGAGGTCCATGCTACACCATCCCAATAGTGACCCCTGGATGCTGGTGAGAATGTTATATTTAGTGGATCAGTCCCAGAAGGGACATGTCAACTTTTTTGGATATTCTAGTTTCTCTCATTCTTTTCTTTTCTTTGAAACAGGGTCTCACTGTATGGCTCTAGACGACCTAGAACTCACTACACAGGCTGGCCTCCAGCTCACAGACATCCACCTGCCTCTGACTCCAGAGTACTGGGATCAAAGGCATATGCCACCATGCTCGCCCACCGCCCACTCTTGAAGTATCAAAATACTCTTCCATCTTAATTCCTTTTTACCCCCTCATGCTATTTCCTCCGATGTTTCCCGGGAGAACTAGAAGGTAGCTGGTTTTGATAACCTAAAGGGAAAGGAGGATGGAGGAAGGGAGGAAAGAAACAGGACTTATTATAATACTACCGAAGTTGGCAGAAGGGCACACAGACTATAAGGAAAGGATGGACGAAGCATGAGAGGAACTGAGCACGGGCAGCCAAGGAGGAGTCAGAACCTCAGAAAGCTGGGAAATTTCAGAAACACAGCGACACCCTGCCTCTTTGGGGCTCTACCCTTGGTTACAGTAAACTTGCTGGGAAAGACACCCCATCTCAGTTCTATCTCCGTGAGTTTCTTCTTTTAAATTCAGTAGGCAATGTGAGGACCCAGTTTGCAAAAATCAGAAGTGGGAAGGAATGACTCAGGGAGACAGAGCCAAGGAAAAGAAACCAGCAACAAGGAGGTGAGGAGGAGAAAGTGGGAAGAGGGTGGGAGGCAGATTAGGCAGAGAACAAAGTGAGAACCAACCTCATGGACAAAGAAGACACGGGCCCCCGTAAAGATACCAACTCGAACCACAGCCCTGACAGCAGCATTCATACCTGTGAGGAGGGGAGGAGAAATCAGGGACAGGTCACTCGGAAGAAGAGCAGTCCCGGAACGCATAGCAGTTGCATCTGGCTAAAGACTGGAGTCAGTCCTGTGAGTCTAGACTCCTCTCACTCAAATCTTCTCTCCAGCAGTTTCAGTGGCTGCATCCAGTGCTAATGGAGCTCCAGATACCCCATCCACTTCCCTCCAGTCGCTCAACCTTGACCTTCCCGACCTTGGCCTGCAAGGGTATCCTGAGAATAATGATAGTGCTAAAGCAAGCACTTTCTCAAATGTGTTTTGTGGGTTAGATACCACTAGGCTTGGTCAGAGATTCTCTCTCTCTCTCTCTCTCTCTCTCTCTCTCTCTCTCTCTCTCTTTGAGATTGTCTCTTTAATCCCTCCCTCCCATAACCTGGACATTCCTCCATTTCACAGATTTCAAAATGGAAGGTCAAAGGTGTCAAGGTCACAAAGGCAGATTTGAACCCAAGTCCTCTGTGTCCACATTAGCACGCTAGACTGGACTCTGTGCCCCTGAGCCTTCGAGGTTTCCCTTACTTTCTGCACTGAATAGACATCCAGCTTTAGGACACTGTTCACAGGGAAACATGACTTTTTTATGGATAAGCGATCTGACAGAATACAGTTTGTTTCTAAATATGTTTATTACTGGATGGCAGATTCTCTCGGGACACACACATACAGAGCCACCATTTGAGCTGTCTACATCGCTACGTGTGCCCCGCAGTTGTGATTCTCCAGCTTCCTCGGTGCCAGGAACTGTGTGTGCAGAACTGGTGAGGCGTGCACTACCCTCCCCGCCATCCTACCGCGTAACCTCACCATCCTAACGAATAACCTCATCATCCTGTCGCGTAACCTCACCGTCCTACTGTGTAACCTCACCGTCCTACCGGTAACCTCACCGTCCTACCGCGTAACCTCACCGTCCTGCAGCGTAACCTCACCGTCCTGTCGCGTAACCTCACCGTCCTGTCGCGTAACCTCACCGTCCTACCGCGTAACCTCACCGTCCTACCGTGTAACCTCACCAGGAGTCATGGTGGTGATTGGACACCTCCGAGAGAGAATAACCAGCTTCTAAAACTGCTGTAGCCACCCTCTCTCAGATATTTTAGTTTCAATACAAAATGTATCATATGATTCTTAAATACTGAGCCCGCAAACACTAGGGAAACCATGACTCTTGGAGCCTGTGAAGCATCAAACTGAAAACCAACGCAAACTATTGAACAATCCAGAGCACTTAGAATAAAATAAGAATAAGTTTTTCTTTTCTTTCTTTTCCTCTCTTCCACTCCACTACTTGCAGGTCGACATAATATCTATTATATAGTTATTAGGTCTAAATGGGATTGCAGGTCCATTCAGCCTTGAACAAAGATTAACAGAACGCACACCATGGTCCTGATATGGTGCCACGTGCTGAGGGTACAGCAATAAACACAGTCTAGGAACCACTGTCTCACGACGTAAAAGCTTACAGTGTGGTAAAATGATCCCTGAGGAAAGGGAATGTAAAAGCACAAATGAACAGGACAGGACCATCTCAGCTTGTCAGGGGTGCTCAAAAATACAGCACTTGTCCTGAAACCGAGAACGTGATTTCCAGTCCTTTCTGTCAGACAGACGATTGAGGAAGACCCTTCTAGGCAGGGAAAATTGCAGAAAGGTGAGGGCCAAGAAATAACTTCAGGTAATTCAGTATTATAAAGAGTGAAAAGCAGAATGGGAAGTGATGAGAGATAGTGCTACAGGTGTGGGGGGGGGGAGGTGCCCGTATGCCATCTGAAGAAGTCTGAATTTTATTCCATAGGTATGGATTTAACTGGGGACCCATGGATGTGTGGTCTGTTTCAGCAAATCCATAAACCCCATAAAACTACATGGGAGTTTTGTGATCTTAACATTCCTTCTAGGAGAAGGTCCATATCATTCATGATCCTTAAAGGGGTTTTTAACTCCTCTTATGCAAAAAATAGTTACAGAGAATCAAGAATCTCTAGGAATTTTGAGAGTTGAGGGACATGATAAGATTTGCATTGTACATCAGAAGGGCTCTGGCAGCAGGGTGACAAGCAGCTGGTTAGCAGGGTCACTGGGAAAGGGGACCTTCTGGCACCCTAGATAAGACATGAGGAGGCCTCGTTGTAGAGGGTCATGTGGGACAAAAGAGATAGTGGACAGAAGACACTCAGAGAACAAAGAAAGGGACTTGGATCCAATAGGCAAGGTGATTAGATTTCACACCCTGTAGAGAGAGGTGCCCCCTTCAGATGTAGTAAAGGGTTAAACTGAAGTGCCATTAACTGGGCATTTAACTGGCATGCTTCATTTGGGACGGAGGGTAGAGGACAATGTGTTCACATTAGGATGGGTTGAATTTAAAGTCCTGGTGGGACATGCACACCAACTTGGAAGAGAAAACATATATGGTTAGAGGGAAAGGACAAGGAGCTGAACTCCGAGAAGTGACTGTGGTTACTAATAAACTAGGAAGGGAGATACAAGGAGAAACAGGGCTTAGCAATGTCTTAGAAGCCAAAGAAACCATTTCAAAAAGTAGGAGCAGCCAGGCGATGGTGGCGCACGCCTTTAATCCCAGCACTCGGGAGGCAGAGGCAGGTGGATCTCTGTGAGTTCGAGACCAGCCTGGTCTACAGAACTAGTTCCAGGACAGGCTCCAAAGCCACAGAGAAACCCTGTCTCGAAAAACCAAAAAGTAGGAGCGGTTTCAAATGCATCTAACAACGCGTCTAAGATAAAATCAAAAGGTTGGGCTTGTCAGCAGAGGCACCTATGAGCACAGCTTACTCATGACATCACTTAGGCACAGTCCTGAGAGGTCTAAAAGTCTACGTTCATATATTTAGCTGGAATGATCTGGAACAACAAACTTCTGCACAGGGAAGGCCTGAGGAGACCCAGTGTGTGTGAAGGGAGGAGCATCAGAGTCAGGGCAAAACCCCAGGACAGATGAATAAAGCCCGCTCAAAACAATCGTTGCAGATGGGAAACTGTTGCTTATTTCCCAGGCTGTTGCACAGCTTACGGGATTCTTTCCTGGATCTGGAGCTCTGGACTATACACTGAGAATCTGAGGAAATGAAGAGCTGTCATTCTGAAATGTCACAGCAGAGGTTTCTTTCTGACCCCAAGCTGAGAAAAGCATGAGGGGCACAAATAAAGAAAAATAAATGACCCAAAAGGTCTTCCCTGTTAAGCAAGCACTAGTTGGTAGGAATATCCAAATCTTTGGGAAGAAGAAAAACCCCACAGTAAGGAAAGCCAGCTTTCTCCTCTCCCTCCTGCTTTCTGACCTCAGCCCTGCCGATCTGCAGAGACCACCCATCCCACTTCTACATGGATGAAGTGTTTCCTCTTCGTTTTTGGATCCCTTTGTCCTCCTGCGCTCTAACCCTAGCTGCTTAAAAACACTGGACTGAGAAGCACAGTTTAAACGCAGAGTCCCCAGCCTTCAGTCTCTTCTACCCAGCCTCACTGCTTAGCCTAGTCTGGCCGTAGGCCAGTCCTGGCCTGACTTTTCTTAGCTGTTCCATGTTTCCCTAAATAACCCTCTATGAGCAGCTGCATGACTTATTAGAAGCACGATGAAGGATAAGATTACAGGGAGCATGTAAGAGATATTCGGGGACAAACAGGAGGGGATCTAAAGAATGTAGGCTTGCAATCTGAAGCAGCCAATGCTGTCTCTGGAGAAGATCCTTAAGGAGGAAGAGCTGGGTCTTGTGTCTCTACAAGACTAGGTAGAAAATAGAAGCTAATAAAAACAAAACTTGCTATATTGAGGATGACCTTGCATCTCTGATCTTCTTGCCTCCACCTCCCAGCTGAGCTTCCAGATGTACACCACCATGGACAGCAGACGCAGTATCTCATGCACCTAGACAGGCTCTCTACCAACTGAGCTATGTCTTCAACCTCATCACAAGGGTTTGGGAAAGTGGTACTGACAGGTTTCTTCCTGAGCTTTGGAAACGGTAAAAATTATGACAAATGTTTGTTATATGTGAATTATACTCTCTAGTGGATGGATACTAAAAAAATTATAAACCCTATGATAAGTATCCGGAGAGGTAATAGAATCCCAGTCCTGTGCTCCTTTAAAAATAGGATATGTACGCATTTGGAGCCACGGCCTGGAGACAGCCGGCTAGAACAGATGGCCGAGGTCCTTTCCAAGACAGGATATGCCGATGTCAGGAGGCTCAATGAAGTATGGATCAGTGGGGCTGTGGCCTTTTGGGGCTGGAAAAGGAGTACGATTTAGTATTTATTCCATTCATCCCAACATTCCAGATTCTTGACTTTTGAGCTTGAGACATCTAATTCACGGTCATAATTTCTACTTCAAGGTACTGACTTTGCTGAGCTCAAAGAATGGCAGCTGTGGCCTCCGTGGGTTTTACAGAGTTCAGTCTTGCTTTATCATGATGCCTGCGGCTCTTGGGAAAGCAACATTCCTATTCTTTCCTCCCGGGAGGCCAGCATGCTGTCTCTGGGAAAGCTACCACTGTACTAGGGCTTCATCAGCTAGGATCTCTCAGCAGTATTTCAGACTTCTGTTCTGGTTTCTTGTCTCCCTAGAAGGTCATTTTCTATCTCTCTTGATCCCTTCTGACACGCACCTATCAGATTAGAGATTCACATTGTAACTACCAGAAAGTCCCAGAGGCTTGGGCTCTCTTTTTTTCTTCTCCCCATTCTCTTCTCTCAACCATCTCTTTCCCTCTTCTTTTTAGAGACCTTTTCTCTTATTCTTTTATAGATGCCTGCTATTGCGTCCAGCTTTACATGGGTGCTGGGATCTGAGCTGACTGGCTGAGTTGTCTCCCCAAACCCTGGGTCATGGCATTTTTTCATTACCATATTTCAAAATTTCATATGGTCTTGTGGGTTTTTTTCAGCTTGTCTCTTTTCCTAACCCACCCATCTAAGTATGGAGGATACAGGATCAGCACTGAAAAGTGTATGTTGAAGATCAGACTTTCAAAATTTAAACACATTTATTGACTATAATTATGTAACAAATCAGAATTAATCATGAAGAGCCTGAGGGAGGAAGACATGGCACAGAGGCCTGAATGATTAAACTGAACCCTGGTGGCACAGAACCCTGGTGGTGGCTGGAAATGCCGCTAGCCCAACTTCTGTTGCTCCTCTATTGATAGAATTCCATGTCAGTACTGTGATCTTCGACACACTTTTCAGTGGTGATCCTGTGGCCTACGTACTTAGATGGGTGGGTTAGGAAAAGAGAAAAGCTGAAAAAAACCCACAAGACCATATGAAATTTTGAAATATGCTAATGAAAAAATACCATGACCCAGGGTTTGGGGAGATAACTCAGCCAGTCAGCTCAGATCCCAGCACCCATGTAAAGCTGGACGCAATAGCAGGCATCTATAAAACCAGTACTGGAAGTGGAAAGTCAGGTGGGTCCGCAGAGCTGGCTGGCCAGTGTGCACCAGCACGCGGGGCATGCTTATATAATCAATGAGAAACCCTGTCTCCAAAATCAATCAATCAATAAGTAAGTAAATAAACAAGGTGGAGAGACTGAGGAAGATATCCAGCATTGACCTCTAGCTTACACACACACACACACACACACACACACAGAAATACCTTGAGAGCAAATATCATCGTTTTCATAGATGCATTGTCAGCACCCACCACTCTGTTTGATCATAAAAGGTGCTCAATAATTTGTTTTCTTTATTAGCCATCCACTTCCTAAGTGTGTGCTATGGCCAGCCACTCTTCTAGGCACCATAATTGAATAAAAGGATCCGTTTAACCGGGCGGTGGTGGCGCACGCCTTTAATCCCAGCAGATTAGGAGGCAGAGGCAGGCGGATCTCTGTGAGTTCGAGACCAGCCTGGTCTAAAAGAGCTAGTTCCAGGACAGGCTCCAAAAACACAGCGAAACCCTGTTGTGAAAAAGCCAAAAAAAAAAAAAAAAAAAGGATCCGTTTATTGTTTTTTTTTTTTTAAAGCATTTTTCTTGTGAAGCATTTCCCAATTATTCTCACCAGGATTTACCATATCCAACATGGCCAGTGCACACTGGCTTTCTTGTGTTCATGTGCCTGAGTAAGAACCCAGCGACACAAAAAATCTCTCTCAAGAGAAGTCAGCTTCTGCAACAATAGGGCTCTGCACAAAGTGAGTGCTTAGTCCTTGGTACTAAGTCACCGAGTACCCTAGGGCCAGAAGCACCAGAGGAAACCTGTTAACTCTTCAAAGAGATTATTCTCTACAGCGTACTATCAGCTCAAATATATGAAAAAATGAAAGTGGGAATTATTTTCTTCTTGAAACATGTTCCATCTCTCCCACCTAATCTTTTCCGCATACTTTATTTGTACGGCCTCTTAGACTCTATTCAGAGAAAGGTTCTCTCTGTTTCCTACCCCTCCAGCCCCACTGGGTCTGTAGTGATTAACTAATGTTCTTCTCACTTGTTAAAGGACCAGAAGGGAGGGAAGCAGGGCGACAGAGCACTGGCTGAAGTTGGTGAGTGCAGACACTCCCCAGGAGAAAAACCTGAGGATCCAGCTGGGTTACCCAATACCAACTCCAAGTCTCTTCCCTTTCCCAATCTCCCAAGTTCTTGAAATCTATTGCTTTCTCAAAAATCTTATCTCAAATTCTCTCCAATGCTGCTCAGGGACCAACAGCATTAATTTCCAGAGAAGTTGGATAGAAATTCTATGAAAGTTTGGGTCAACAGTAGCAGAGTAAACAATACCTAAATTCACTTAGAGGTCTGTGTTAGAACTTCTAGGAAAACCCAAGATCCAGTGTGAACCTACATGAGAATAGTTCTAGTCTACAGACTGAGGGAGTCAAGAAACTCAAGAATCATAACAACCATGTTTCTGTCCCCTTTCACTTACCTTGGGCATCTCCGCCAGAGGTTAACACGGCGATGGCCTTGCCGATCCCCAGCGTTTTGGCTGCATGATGCTCTTCATGGGTCATGATCCACTCTACAAGTCAAAACAATGGTCAGTTAAGATGCAATGGATAGAGGTGCCGCTAGCTCAAGAAGTGTCTGTCTTAGACTGGCTAGAGCCACCCAGTTAGACTCTCCCACTAAAGCTGGGCTCTGCAGCCACAGAGCTTTGGAAGTCTTCCAGAGCAGAGCTACACCCTCTCAGAGTGACAAGCTAAAGTGTCAGAGTAATCTAGACCACAGCTACATAAGTCCTGGCCTATCCTTCCCTGCCCCCTCCCACCCCAATTGGAACCTGTCTTCAAAACAGGCTAAGGTCGAGAGGAAAGGACACTTAACCAGAAAGACAGGAGGAAGCAAGAGGAAATCTGAGTGCATCCTTTTAATGAAAGAAGGAGGTGTTGCAGAGGGCATAAATCAGGTGAGGTTTGGGTACTATCAGAGAACCAGCAATGAGGAAGCAAACAGTCAGGTGCAGGCTGGCTTCTGGCTCAGAGTAGAGTGAGCAAGGCTGGATGACAAGGAACTAGAACTAAAGTTTGAAGTTACAAAGGAAGGCACATAAGAGCCAGACAAACTAATGACGTCAATCTTAGGAATGGTTAGGGTCTTTCTACAGTTCTATTAACCATTCCTCTCAGGTTTTCTAAGGAGCAGCTGAATCCTTTGTCTTTGGGCTTTGCCCCTCACATTATATGCTATCAAATGGAAGGGTAACAAAAGTTCTTCTACACACAGATACACATACACACACACACACACACACACACACACCAATATTGTGAGACCTTTATATAGCCGTTTATAGAAGATTGTGTGTGTGTGTGTGTGTGTGTGTGTACATCTTTAAATATAAAATACAAAGCATACTTTGTTGGGTTTTTTGAGACAGGGTTTCTATGTAGCTTTGGAGCCTGTCCTGGAACTAGCTCTTGTAGACCAGGCTGGCCTCAAACTCACAGAGACCTGCCTGCTTCTGCCTCCCGAGTGCTGGGATTAAAGGTGCACACTACCACCGCCCGGCAAGGCATACTTTTATATCCATAAAACACCAATAGGTTCATCACTTCCCATTACCCAGGCTAACACTGTTACTTTAAAATGTGTCACCTGCCTCTCAGAGTCAACACTGCCTCTAAACCCTACTACCCTTCCTCTTTCTCTTCCGGCCCGTACCCTCTTTTCTATCCTTGTTGCCTCCTTCTACCTGAGTTGTGGCAATAGCTGAGCTTATCTCCCTTAACACATTAGCTTGTACTGCCCTTCTTCACGTTATTAGAAACACAAAATGAACTTTCATGGGAAGGCTGCAGGCCCCTGAGGCTTTGGTAGAGGGAGGATTCATGAAGAGGAACAAGGACTTTAAGGGTAGTTTGCTTCTGTCTAGCATCTGGGAAAATTGGGATAGTTGCTTATAGAGACTAAGTCACAGAAACATACAATCCCATAGATACCAATAAAATATATGTGGTGAGACAAACATGAAGATAGACATATATGGTTAGAGACAAAGATTAACAAACGCAATAGAAAATCAGCATTGACCGGTCGAGTCAAAACTTCGTGATTTCCATTCCAAGCTCCCACGACTGAGCTCTGCCTACTCTTCAGCCCTCTCACTACCCACTACCCATGGATCCTCTGGCCCACGGCCAGCTGAGCATTACTTTGCTAGTCCAGACTTTGGTGTCCAAACACACTGCATCCTTTGGCAGGCTAACCTGTCTCTTTCCATCCACCCATCCACCCATCCATCCATCCATCCACCCTCCATCCACCCATCCATCCATCCACCCATCCATCCATCCATCCACCCATCCACCCA
>NC_022017.1:6787065-6837727 GCF_000317375.1 Microtus ochrogaster
CATCCACCCACCCATTCAACCAACCAACCATACACACATATATACCTCACTCTATCATTTAAAGCCACACCTCCTTATCCTTATTAACCTACTAAATCTTTACTAGATATCAAAGGTCCAGAAAGCCTTCTTTTTGAATCTTCTACAAGCCACATATTATTTGGAAATAATTATTTATTTAGCATTCAAATACAACTTTATTGACATTTTAATTGCTTTTTATACACTAATAAGAGGGCTAGACTAGATGAAGGGTTAGCAAACTACAGCCTGTAGGACAAATCCAGCCATTTTCACTTATTTCTATGAAGGGCCCTTACATTTTAAGTGGTTACAAAAATATTTTATGACAGGAAAAAGAATTAAAATTCAAATCCCCATATAGCTGGGTACTTGCCTGTAGTTGCAGCTATTCCAATCTGATAGAACTCAAGAGTTCAAGACCAGCCTGGCAACCTATCACAATCCTGTCTCAGAGAGGGAAAAAGCAAAAGCAAAAGTGTGTCCACACTCTCCGTGCTCATCTTGTGATCTAACACTGTGCAGGGTCTACAGCAGACCTGACGGTATGCGAAGCCTAAAATACCCTGTGTCCTTCTAGTAAAGCTTCCTGACTGCAAACCACTAGATTGTGTTATTGTTAAATGTACTTTCTCTAACTAGGCTGAAAATTCTTCCAAGGCAGAGAGTATGTTTACTTCTAAAACTACTTCAGGTGCTGGACAGATGACCCAGAAGTTCAGAGCACTGACTGCTCTTCCAAAGCTCTGTGTTCAATTCCCAGCACCCACAGGCAGCTCACAACTGTCTGTAACTCCTCCCCACTGGACACTGTCTTCCTGCCTCCACAAAGCATGAGGCACACATGTGGTGCACAGACATACATTCAGACAAAACGCTTATAAAAAAAAACAAGAACAAAAACCACCAGTTCCAATCTTGCCCATTGAAGTGTGTGCACACAGGGAGGATTAGTGACACTTGCTGAGAAGCATCAGTGAACCTGATAGATCACAAATACATGAAGAGTGGGCTTGGGAATGGATATACCTCCAAATTCCACTTCTAAAGCCTCAGGGCTGGGAATATAACACAGTGTGCAGTATTGGCAAGACCCTGGATTGCAGGCATCACAAGTTAGGAAGAAAGAAAGAAAGAAAGAAAGAAAGAGGAAGGAAGGAAACAAAGAAGAAAACAGGAAATGGAATCAGTCTAGACGGCCATCAGCAGATGCAAGGGTAATAGAAATGTGGTACATATACATAATGAATTTTACTCAGCTGTAAAAAAAACTAAATTAAATTATTAAATTTTCAGGAAAATAGATGGATCTGCAAAGACTAATATTAAGTGAGGTGACCCAAGCTCAGAAAGACAAAATCTGCATGTTCTCCCTCATATGAAGATCCTGTCTTGTAAGGTGTATATCCAAGAACAGGAGTAGGACTGAGTAAAGCCTAGAACTTAGGAAGGAGACCAAGAGAGTGAGAAAACAGGTAATGAAGGATGGGAGTCCATGGGACATGAAAAGAGAGATCAGGGTACAGGGTGGTGGGGAGATAAGGGGAAAGAGAATCTACTAAGACACATTTTGTTATAAAATGTCATAGTGATAGCTAATAGCTTGTGTGCTACTTTAAAATAAAAAAAAAAACCCTCAGACACACCTAGGACTTAGAAAGTGACAAACTGGGAAAGCAACATATACCTAGAATGTGACTGTCTCAATTTCTGTTGTTCTTGAGAAAGACTACATGATTGGAGGAAATAGAAACCCAAAAATTTGAGAAAGAAATAGACATCTGACTATGCTGATCTTAAAAACCTCAAGTTTTCTCTTCTCTTTCCCTCCTGGAGTTCATCACCTGTAGAAGCCCCTGGATGCCTTGATGTCATAGTTTCAGTGGGAGGGGAGAGAGTTCACCCTACCATGGCTGGGGTGCTGACCTGGAAACAGCAGCTCACCTCCTAATCTCTATGTCAAGAGGCACAGGAGATAAAAATGCATGCAATTCGTACACCAGCAACCTTTAAGGGTTCACAGTGACATGCATGTGGACAGAGTCACAGATATTAAATATAAATATACAGAATCGTGTGTGTGTGCGTGTGTGTGTGTGTGTGTGTGTGTGTGTGTGTGTGTGTGTGTGTGTAAGCACGCAGGAGGCAGGAACGCAGCATCATAGATGCACCAATTTGAACTGGATGTGTGCCAGGGGAGGGGTCGGGCAGCCAAGTGCAACACAGCCGTGCACCCCCGCCATGCATCTGGGACCTGAGTCTACAAATGCTGGGAGGGTAACCGAGGGGCTCGGCTTCTTCACGCGACCCAGCTCCCATCCCCCTCTCGCCTGCGATTTCGGATGCCTTGTCACGTCTGGCCCTCTGTTCCTCTCTATCCTCCCCACCGACTGTTCCCAGCACATTCGCTCCCACCTCACTCTTGGCTTCGCCCCTCGCTCTCCACCCAGGGCCTCCCTCTTGCCTGGTAGTTTTAGCTCTCCTCCGCCGCCGCTTTCTTGCAGATTGTCCTTGGGGAAAGGAGGAGGGGAGTTAGGCGAACACTGGGAGGAGCCAGGTGGAGGCAGCCGCGGGAGGAGGGGAGGCTTCCAAACCTCCACTGGCCAAAACTGGCAAGGAGGCTCCGCCTCCCCCTGCTCGCCTCTCCTCCTCTTCCCCCTTCCTTTAAGAACTCTGCTGCTTTTGCAGACTTGCTTCCCAAAGACCACATCTTTATCTTGGGAGCTCATGAACGTGGTGAGAGATAGAAATTACGTAGTTGCTAATCTTGTTTCCAACTGAGCCAACTTTTCCCTTTCTTGGACTGCATGAGATCCTGGAATTCAACTATCTCTTGCCACTGTTCAAATCCTCCTCTCCACGCTTGACCACCTCCATCAATCTTAACAAACATTTTATGCAGAGTCTGTGGGACAGATCCCTGCCTTTAAGAAACACCCAACGCTGGCATCTCTTATCCAGTCACCTCAAAACTCCTTCCACATTTGCATCACCTCTCTCAGAGATCATAGGAAGAACCCAGCCTGCGTGGTACCAAGAGGAAAGGGCCCCTTCTCAAGTCCACCACATCAGGGTTGCAGGGTTTTTGGAAGTAAGCAAGCACCTCCTTGAGACTTCATAGTAAGCAGCATGCACTCCGGGAACAATGGCTTGGTGCTCATCCCTAGCTCAGATCTCCGCTTTGCTCCCCCCTTGCCTTTGCTCCAGTGCTGCCCACCGTTGGCTCCACTCTTGTTTCTCTACTGCCCGTTCTCTTGCTGACTCTCGCCTCTGCCCCGCACATTCTGGCTGCCAACAACAAGAATGCGAGTGAACAAGCAATGAAAACTTTTGACTGAAAATTTATACACATTTATGTTGCAAATGACACCATCAAGAAAGTAAAAAAGACAGCCTATAACACGGAAGAAAGTATTTGCAAATTATGTATCTGATAAATGCCCAAAATGTAGAGGAAAAGCCCTGAGACCTGCCTGGTGACTCACCTCCTGCCTGCCTTTCTGTATTACACACACACACACACACACACACACACACACACACACACACACACGATCAATGCATCTCTCAATCTGCATCTGAGATGTTTCTCTCTGTAGTAGATGGAGATTAACACAGAGGCCCACAACTGCACAAGGCACAATGAGTAAGAGATCACACCTCCAGCCCAGAGGCCCAGGAATCCTTTTTGAAGCGTAAGAAAGAAAGTAAGAGCCAGAGGTGATGGGGGACTACAAGGAAAATTATCTTCTGGACGCATCAGGGTACTGCAGATATGAATCCACAGCAATTTCAACAGCATGCACAAAGCTTGTGTGAGCCAAGGCCGGAGCTGGGAAAATGGAGCCAATGGCAATCGTTAGCTGCTGGGAGAGGGACAGTATTTTAGGAGTGTGGTCCCTGATAAGCTGACTCCAGCGGAAGACCACTTACTTCCAAGAACATTTGGGTAGCATAGATTGGTCTTGAAGGGTTAAAAGGAAACAAACAAACAAACAAACAAACACAAAGTTGGGTCATTAGGGAAGGTGGGCTAGATCTGGGAAGAGATGGGGGAGGGGTGAATATCTCATTGAATTTGTACACATTGTAGGAAACAAACCTCTCAGAGAGAACTAATTTTAAAAATATTTATACATGAAAAACTCTCTTATAGGTCGGCAATAAAAAGACAATAACTCAATTAAAAATGGGTAAAGGATCTGAACAGACCTTTCATCAAAGAAGACACAGAGGTGGCAAAAAAAAAATGTGGGAGGAAAAAAAAAACCTTATTTTTTCTATCACCAGGAACTGTGAGAAAAACGGCTTTCAAATGACTCGGATAAGAAAAGATAATACCAAATAATGGCAAGACTGCAATGTTACAGGAGATTTGTTTGTATTGTTGCTCTGAGACCCTCAATAGAGTTAAATCTTGATTCAGAGGACAAAGTTCACGTTCAGCTGGCTGAAATAGACCATAGAGTTTTCTGCTGGACCCAGATGAAGATAGAGAGACACAGGGAGGAATAAAGAGGGGCTTGGAAAGATCAGGCCTTTTCAATCTGGGAAGGTGAAGAGTACAGTCAGCTGATCATTCCTCCTTCACTTTCTGAATCTATCAGATTTAAAGCCTAATATCTGACTCCCAAATTTTATTTATTAATAGAACAATAAAAATAGCCACAGTTTTTGGCACCCAACGTGGGGCCTAAGATGGCGCCAAGTAGCAGCGCTACTACCAGTGGCTTCAGCTCATACTTCTAACTCTCCCAGAAAGTTGTGGATCTTTCTCTTAAGACCTAATTGCACTTTAAAAGATATGCTTATAATGGGCTGGAGAGATGGCTCAGAGGTTAAGAGCTCTGATCCTGAGTTCAATTACCAGCAACCACACGGTGGCTCACAACCACCTGTAATGAGATCTGGTTCCCTCTTCTGGCTCACAGGCAGGCAAACCACTGAATAGTTAATAAATAAATAAATCTTTTTTTAAAAGATATGCTTAATAATAAAGAGATAGATTACACAATGCTCTATTAACTTAAAATGTTTTGAATGCTGCTGGGCAATGATGGCACACACCTTTAATCCCAGCACTCAGGAGGCACAGGCAGGTGGATCTCTGTGAATCTGAGGCCAGTTGGTTTACAGAGTACATTGCAGGACAGGTTCCAAAGCTACACAGAGAAACCCTGTCTCAAAAAATAATTTTTTGAATGCTAATGAAAAAGGAATAACAGCTGTTTTAGAGACATTAGATAGTAGAAAAAAAACTGCTGAATTAAATCAGCCTATATGCTACAAAGATGTGTTAACCTCAGAATGGAAACCAGGAAATGTGTTACATTGAGAAGAGGTTTTGCTTTTGTTTTCACAGGAGAAGAAAAGCTATGGATGTCATCTAGATTGATAAGGTTAGATTCAAACAGGAGAGAACTCTTGATTAGGAGAGGTTATAGTTCATCAAACAGCATGGCAAATCCATCTAAATTTACTTATAAGACTAATAAATATCTTTCGTTTGTCTTTCATCTGATAAGACATAACCTGCCAAAAAGGAAACTCCCCAAAATTAGGGTTTAAGAAGGGTTTTGGTTTTGTCTTTCCAGGAGAATAGATCCATCCAACTAAAGAATATGAAGACCACTGGACAAAGAGGATATCTGAAGAAGAAGGACAAATCATCCAGAGAAAATGTCCCAAGAAAAAAGTAAATTAGTTTAATGGCATAACACATTTCCAACAGGGTAAAATTTCATAAATCTTCCCAAATGTTTTCTTCTGATGTTCTCTATAGATTTATAATGCAAATGGTCTTTTGTAGTCATATCAATTAAAATTTAAAGCTGGCTTTGGAGTTGGAGCATGGCTCTTTCCTTCCCTAAACCCAAGCATGCATGTTAAAGGAAAATCCAAAATCTCTGTTTCATGTAAGAAGAGCTACCTGATATGGGACAAAAGACAAAATTAAGTGACTATTCTATTGTCATTGTTTTTTTTTTTTGGTTTTTTTTGTTGTTGTTGTTGTTTTTTGGGTTTTCGAGACAGGGTTTCTCTGTGGCTTTGGAGCCTGTCCTGGAACTAGCTCTGTAGACCAGGCTGGTCTCGAACTCACAGAGATCCACCTGGCTCTGCCTCCCGAGTGCTGGGATTAAAGGTGTGCGCCACCATCGCCCGGCTTATTGAGTGTACTTTTAAACTATCAAAGCAACTTCTAGTCTCAAATATTTTACATTGGTATGAATATTTGTATATCAATACAAATTTAAGGTTATTTTTATTATAGTGTTTATATGTTTCTATTTTTTATTTACAATATTGTACCTATGCAGCTCATTTTAAAATGTAAAGTTTTAGTCTTTGAAAGATATTTAGGATAATAAAGAAAGACAGGTTAGTAGTTAGTTATCTATAATAGTCAAACTTATATTAGGCGTGTTTTCAAGGTCAGAGATATTTTAAATAGATATATGATCATCAAACATTTCAGAGACCTACAGAATATGGCATTTAAATTTTTAATTTTTATGACAGTGAGACACATCTGCTCCTGGCAGCACCAATTTACTTCAAAAAAGGATGATGGGCATCAAAGAACCTCTATATGGAGTTTGTTTTTATTGTGGCAAAGTTGGCCACTGGTCAAAAACCTGCCCTTGCCTCAACCGCTGACAGTATGCTGTCCAAATTGGACAAGTTGGACACAAAAGAAGAAAAGGCTGAACTTTGCCAAGACAAGGTAGAATAGTCCTTCAAAATTTCCTACTTCACAGAAAGGTCTGTCAGATATACTAGACCTGTATGCTGAAGATAGATGCCCCAATGTTGCAGAGGAACTTTGGGGAATTGTCCAGATAGCCAGATGTCCCTATTGTTTCTATAGTGTTGGAAGTTGTTTGCTCTGAACTTCCTATTTACTCAGGTAATAGTATATCATTCTGGGATCTCTGATGGGGTTGAAGACTAGATAGTTATGGTTACAGTTTTCCTTAGTTATGATAGAAAGTAGATTAGGTACAAAACTTTGGACTCACAAAGAGAGGATAAATAATGGAATATTTTCTCTGAATTTGTCAAATGCACTTTAGTTAGCTATTCTTGACTTACTTAGTGAATCAAAGTTTGAATTCATAAATTGTTGGTGGACTGGTGATGGAGACAATGTTTGGATCTAAGTAGTTCTAGAAATTATGGTGTATGTTCTGGCTCCATCTGACTGGAGCTGAGAAACATCTCTGAGAGCACAACATTGGTGAATGGAACCCACAGGCTGAAAAGTGGAGAAACCCTGCCTTAAAAAACAAAACAAAACACCCTCTCAAACTCAAGTATTTGAGAAGAGGGTACCACAAGTGAGAAAATATCAGACAGGACTGTAGGCAAGCCTGTGGGGCATTCTCTTACTGAGGGGGCAGGGCCGGGCCCATTCGAGGTGGTGCCGCCCCCTGGTGGTTCACAAAAGCAAGCTGAGCAAACTGAGCAAGCCAGTAAACAGCATTCCTCCGTGGTTTCTGCTTCAGTCCCTGTCTGGGTTCCTTCCCTGACGGACTGGGATTGGGAAGTATAAAATGAAATGAACCCTTTCCTCCCCAAATTGCTTTTGGTCATGGTGTTTTACCACAGCAATAGTAATCCTGACTAGGTCAAGTCCTAAGAATTTTAGCGCCATGAAAATTCAAGTTCTGTGAAACTGATTCTGGAATGTTCTATCTTGACTTGTTGAGATCAAGGCAGTCTTCAGAGAGCCAGAATCCCCACTAAGTTTTCTTTAATAGAGTCTGGGTTTGTGGATTGTGTGTGTGTGTGGGGGGGGGGGTATTTCAAGACAGGTTTTCTCTGTTTAGCTCTGAAGCCTGTCCTGGAACTCGTTCTGTATATCAGGCTGGCCTCGAACTCACAGAGATCGGCCTGCCTCTGCCTCCCAAGTGCTGGAATTAAAAGCATGCACCTGCACCGCCCAGCTGGTTTTTGGATTCTTTTTTTTAATATTTATTTATTATGTATACAATATTCTGTCTGCGTGTATGCCTGCAGGCCAGAAGAGGGTACCAGACCTCATTACAGATGGTTGTGAGCCACCATGTGGTAGCCAGGAATTGAACTCAGGACCTTTGGAAGAGTAGGCAATGCTCCTAACTGCTGAGCCATCTCTCCAGCCCCTGGTTTTTAGATTCTTATAACAGCATATAGATGGAAGCTCTTGTCTCTGATGAAGAAAGCAAGAGTACTTTCTTAAAGAGAAGTAGAACCACAGGCAATATTAATTCTCTACACATTGACTACACCTACAATGTTTGCATCTTGGTCAATACAAGCTACCTGTATGTGAGTTCACTTGTCAAAAGACCAGGAGGGCAGTAGTGGCATGAATAATGCTGTGTCAGATGATGGGGAGGGCATGAAAGTGAGGGCTTCTCTTCCACAGAGAAGCTGTAACAGGAAGTAGCAGGGAGAGCATCATCCTCTGGATGCTCTTCCGTTACCCACTCAGCCATGAGTAGTCATAAGAGTCGCTGGTCATCTAGGCAAGCTGCTTACCAGTGAAGTCTTAGGCACAGATGAGGATTTACATGCAGTGGTCAGCTGGGTGGTCTGTCAGACTAGAGCCTGACCCACAAAGCTCTCTTGGTTTCTGCTTTTGTGTTTCTTGCAGCTTAAATGAATAATCGCCAGGCAGTGGTGGCGCACACTTTTAATCCCAGCACTCAGAAGGCAGAGGCAGGCAGATCTATGTGAGTTTAAGGCCAGCCTGGTCTACAGAGCTAGTTCTAGGACAGCTAGGCTGTTACACAGATAAACACTGTCTCGGGGGAAAAAAAGAAAAAAAAATCACGTTTTCCCTCACATAACAGGAAGCCTGAAGATAAAAACAAATAATCTAGGATGCAAAACACAAAGGCCACCGGGGAGTCAACTCAATGGAGATTTCTCGGCACTGCCCTCTGTGGAGCGGAGTTTAATTTTCATGGTCACGAGATGGACCTTTTCACACAAGATTCTGGGCTCTTGCAAGGCAAGAAGTAAGAAGAGGACAAAGAACACAGCACATAGGTAGATACCACTGAGGATACTTCCAGATTCCCTGTTTGTCAAAGGCTGGAGTTTTGGGAAATTGACCATAATTGTAAGACAACTTGTATGAGACTTTTAAAATACAACACACTTTACTAATCTAATAGAACCTGGATACTTTTGATTTAGGCAAGGGTAAGAGTGAAAGCTGGGGGAGCAACTAGACAGATATAGAAGTCTTGGTGAGACAGCAGGCACAAGCATACCAAAAGATGTCAGGAGCCATTTCCCCCAAAAAATCATTAGGGGAACCATCACCCTGAGGAGTTTGGAGAGGGCTCCACACCCTAACAATTGTTTTATTGGCAGAGCCTACCCTACACCCAATTATCTGTTAATAGAGAGCTATCTGTTAGCAGAACCCGCCCCACACTCCAATTATCTAGAGAACTAGAAGTGTCAACTTGTGACTTCCTGACCGAGGAATCGTGACCTGACCAATCGTAACCTCCTGGCCGGCAACCTCATGACCGGCTTGGACCACGCTACAAGATCCCTTCCTGCTCTGGTCATGTCCTACCCCCCCAAATTCCTCATCCTATATAAGCTGCAACCATGACGTAATAAACGGAAGCTCTGACAAACCTAGCATGGCCTTCTTCCTCTCTCCAGCCCATATCTTTCAGATAGCGCCTCTCCGGGACCCTGGAATTACTGACCTGCCAGGCGGGTTACAACCCTAGACTGAGTAACCTGCCAAGGCGGTCCACAAAAAGATATGTATGATGAACACATACAATGGTTGGGCATGGTAGTGCACGCCTTTAATACCAGCACTCAGGAGACAGAGACAAGCAGATCTCTATGAGTCTAAGATCAGCCTGATCTTCACAGTGAGTTCCCAAACAGCCAGAGCTATCTTGAGAGACCCTATCTCAAAGCAAACAAACAAAAACAAAAAAAGAAAAAGAAAAAAAGACACCACAGTGTATTTGAACTAGATACCAGATACCATCCAGTACATCACACAATTCTGAATATTCTACTGGGTAAGTTGTCCAGAAAGAAACTGAGATACAACCAGAATTAAGCTATGATAAAAAAAATACTATGTATACTTTTATGATGAAGAACATTGGTTATTTATAGAAACACCATCGTAAGAATACAGACTAAAAACTAGTGAACTGGGATCAGTTTTTAGAGTAGAATGCACTTTTGTGTTCTTTGGAGTTTCTCTTCCAGTGAGAAGTCTCACATGCGTGAGTGGGACAACTGTGGTGGGGTCCTAACACACAGAAAGGAGCAGTAGTGTCACTCACACCTCCTGAAAGAACTCAACAACTTCTAAACATTCAAAAAGAAACTTCTAGTGTGACTTCTCCTAACAGTCAGAAAAACTGTAGGAAATAACTGAGAGAAGGCCAAGATTATTCAGTCTTAGCACAGGGCACATGGCTCTTCGCTGTGGGGACTCTTGTGCGAGTGGGATGCCTAGTGGCATCTTGGGTATTTGGGAATATTACCTGCCACTCTTTACAAAAGCTAAAGAGAGGCCTATGTGACCCATGGGTCATGTTCCTTGAGGTGCCTCAGTGCAGGACCACGTATCTTGTGTTGGTTGGTAGTTGAGTTCTGTATTTCAGAAACATACACACACACACACACACACACACACACACACACACACACCAGCCTCATCACTACACAGGACACAGTATTTATACTGATGGGCAAAGAGCTGGAGAAACAGCAGCTATGGCTGCTCCTCTACCAAGTATGAAGCAAACAGATGCTGTTTTCCTGGAGACTAGAGAGCATCATCTCCCTATGTGGCTGCACTCAGAACAAGGACTAGAGCACTCTGCGAGCAGTGTCTATTACTTTTTCTTTTCATCAGGAAAGCAGAGGCAGCAGTAGGACAGTAGGTCATGGTCTGCACACATCTGTGTGTTCATAGTTCTGGGTTCACTTATGTCATTTGATGACATAACTCCTTCATCAATACCCTGTATGCAAAGAACAGAGCAAGGGCGTGGCAGCCACCTAAGGCAGGATCCTGCTTTTGTTTCCCTTTAAACCATCATCTACCAAGAGATTGAAGATCATTTAAGAAGCAAATATGAGGGTTGGGGATGTAGCTCAATGGTAGAGTGCTTGCCTAGCACGCATGAGCCTCTGGGTTTACTTATCCAGCACCATAAAACAAAACAGAACAGAGCACCCCACTAACCTGTATCTGTTAACGAAATGAATTTATGGTGAAATTTTTTGTTGTTGTTGTTCGGTTGTTTTCCCATAGTGCAAAAGCATTAACAGGATCTAGAAGGCACCGTGGGATCTTGTTCTCCCCGGCACTCAGGTCTTACTGGACTATACTACCTTTCCACTGAGCCAATCTCCTCCCAGATTCAGAGCCAACTGTGCTTTCTGGAAACTGCTTCTCTGCTTTAGCTGGCTAATGCAGTCATTCCCCTGACCGTTCTGAGTTAAAGTTAGCCTGCTTTACACGCTGAGTTTGTGTATTGCTTTCCTTCCCTGAATCCACACTGCTCTGATTCTGTAACCATGAAGGACATGCACGTTTTGTTTACCAGTGCCTGACATAGTGTGTGTTCAACAAACTTTCTTAGTAGGTAAAGAAATAAAAAAGGTATGTAGGTAGATAGGAAGAAGAGATAATAAAATGGAAGGGAAGATGGAAGAACTCAAGAGGATGCAGAGAGGCCCCACTCAGGCTGGAAGATCGTCGATTTCCTTTCTCTTGGAAGAAAGCTGAAAAGATTACGAGTGGCTCTTACTTGAGGCTTCAGTGTTCAAATGTAGAAGCCGAACATCATAATTTTGTCCATAACATAATGGTTAGTGGAAACCGGAGAAGCAAGTCCAAATTAGTCATCAGGGCAAAGGAGATCTGAGGTGAGTATTCGGTACAGAGCAAACGAGAATGGCAAACGTGGGAAAGCTAGGTAGGGCGACTAGGAAACAACCTGCACATACTCACTGGTAGAAAGCAGCTGCCGACTGTATGGGCTGAGCAAATCAGATTAAAGGAACACCCACAGTTGCCAAACAGGTATCCCAAGTACTTGAATAAGTAAATATTCTTGAATACAAGGCATTTTTCATGAGTCTTGCTATGCTAGATATACTAAGAAGACAGCCTAAGTTTGAGATCATATAAGATAATGGCCCCTGCATCCATGCTAGACCTATCCAGACAGCCTAAGCGCTCACCTGGCACCACTCATATCTACATCTCTATGAGCTCTTTAGAAATTTGCTGGGCAGTGGTGGTGCACGCCTTTAATCTCCCTGCACTTGGGAGGCAGAGGCAGGAGGATCTCTGTAAATTCAAGGCCAGCCTGGTTTACAAGAGCTAGTTCCAGGACAGGCTCCAAAGCTACAGAGAAACCCTGTTTCGAAAAACAAAACAAAAGAAGAAGAAGAGGAGGAGGAGGAGGAGGAGGAGGAGGAGGAGAGATAGAAATTGAGCATTTTGAACCAGCATCACCAACTTCTTAATTCTTATGCAATCTCATATATTGCCTTTCCTGGAACATCGGCTCCTGAGGAATAGGGAAAACATCTAGTTAATTTTCTCATCTCCTATTGAGTCAATAAAATGAGCTCACTAGCACATATTCAAAAAGTATGAACAAATATATTGTTATCTATTGCCCAGGTCCTGGAATAGTTAATTCAATTATCAACTTCTATTTTAAATTTTATTTCACTTTTATGTGTTTTGTCTTCATGTATGTGTGCACCATGTGCTTGAAGTGTCCATGGAGGCCAGAAGAGAGCATCAGATCTCCAGGGACTGTAGTTACAGATTGCTGTGCGCTACCATGTGGACTCTGGGAATCAAACCAGGATCCTCTGGAAGAGTAGCCCGGCTCTTAACTGATGAACCATCTCTCTAGATCCCAATTTTTAATTTCCTAAGAAAAACTTTTTATCCCTGAATTCTTTCTGGAAATATATGAAAGTTATTTAGCTAAATAATTTTAAAAAAACATTTCTGAATTGTAACTATTAGGATAATGATAGGTCATTATGTATCTCTCTCTCCTTCCACCTACAACTTTACACATATAGATGGGTGGAGTCAGTCTTGATTAGCACAAATGCTACGATGAAATGCATTATTTTGTACTCTAACTTTACAAACTAATTTAAAAACTCTTGTTTGGCAGGTTAATTGGATTAGGTACACATACAGGTACTTAGTAAACACACCTCTGGTCATGTTTGTGAGGGGACTTGCAGAGAGTATTAGCTAAGAAGGGAAAGCTGGTCCTGTGTGCGGCTGGCACCATCAAATAGGCTGGAATCCCAGGAATAGTAAGAGAGAGAAGAGATGGAGGGTGCAGAAGCATAGGCTCCACTCTCAATGTCCAGGCACTCTGACGTGAACTCTCCCGACATGCCCCCCACCCAGTAAAATGGACGGAACCTCTGAAACTGTGAGTAGAAGCATCTTTCCTTCCTTAAGCTATCGGGCGAGCGCATTTTGTCACAGCAATGGAACAGAGCACATTTTATATTATTATTTCTAGTATGTCCCTGGCACACAGTGGAAACTAAAGAAGTATTTTCAGTGAACTGGCTCCAATATAGATATATTAGTTGAGGAGAGACATATAGATGTGTTTCTAAAATTTAATATGAAGTATTGGTGAGCTGAATCTTTATTAAAATATACAAGAGGAACCTGTTATTCAAGTTTTCCCAGGGTAAAATTTACAAGTCTTTGGAATCATTTTGTAACATAATAATAACTACTTAATTTAATCCATTAGTTGAAGTTTCACCTTTTTTTTTTTGAGACAGTGTTTCCCTGTGTAGCCCTGGCTGTCCTGAAACTCACTCTGTAGACCGGGCTGGCCTTGAACTCATGGAGATCCGCTTGCCTTTGCCCATCACTGCTGGGATTAAAGGCATACACCACCATTGCCTGAAGACATTCCATGTTTTTTATATATCAAGTTTACTCAATAAGGAAGTCAGATTAAATAGTTTTGTAGTAACATGGGAGCCAAATGACTTATCTTGGAAATAGTTTGAGTGTATCTCTCAAGGTTTCATGTGTTGAAAATGTGGTATTCCACGCGGAATACTTTGCGAATGGGGTCTGGTGGTAGGTAATCAGGTTATTGGAGGTGCTGAGCTGGGAAGGAATCAATGAGGTTCTTATGGAGACAAACTGGCCCCTCCCCCACTGTTTGGCTTTCTGTTTCACTGTGTGATCTCTCCTTGCTTATGTCCCTGCTATGGTGTGGTTCATCCAAGGGAGTCTTAAGATAGAGGCCAAGCAAAAGGGGTTGCCCACTTGTGGGCTTCCAGTTTCCTCTGCCGTGAATAAAATCTTTCTTTTATACATTATTCAGCATTGGGTGTTTTGTTACAGCAATAGCAAACAAACCACATATAAATATTGTGGAAATGAACTAAGGATTGCTCATATAAGTAACTATTCTTCCGACAGCCTTTTCTCTTTCATCCCCTCTCTCCAAACACTTTCTCCCTGTGTCTTACATTTAAATGGTGACTCATAATGCTATAAGTAACCTTTTTGCTTTCCAATACTTATTTTCACACCCATTCCCCATTGCTTACACGCATGCCTCACCAGTTTCAAGAATAGGTATATGTCCCACGGTGTTTGGATCATCCACAGTTTCTAGTCTCTTCAAAAGATCTGTCTTTGATTGTGGCTTTGGTATGATCATGTTGGAAGTTGAAGCTTCTCCAGCTGAGAAGCAAAAGCTGTAGGTCACCCTCAGGGTGGGACTCAGAGAGGGGCTGCACCCTACACTTACATTTTGCCTAAAAGACTTAACTATTGAAAACTTCCTTTCCATAAATACAGTGAAAAAGATTAAAAGAAGTGATGGTTGTTCTCAATAACTAGTTTACCTTTCAAAGATTCTATTCCTGGGCTGGAGAGATGGCTCAGTGGTTAAGAGCATTGCCTGCTCTTCCAAAGGACCCGAGTTCAATTCCCAGCAACCACATGGTGGCTCACAACCATCTGTAAAGAGGTCTGGCGCCCTCTTCTGGCCTTCAGGGATACACACAGACAGAAAATTGTATACATAATAAATAAATAAATATTAAAAAAAAAACTTAAAAAAAAGATTCTATTCCTTTGATAATAACAGAGGCAAAGCAGAACTCATTACTGCAGATTAGAATAGAAAATCACTTTTCTTTGGGCCTTGACTTACATATTTGGGGGCGCCTATAAGAGAAACAACAAGAACTCCCACAAATGAGCTAGACACACTACAATAATCCATAAATTAAATAGAAATCAATGCCCATCCCATGTTCCATAAATCTTGTTCTCACTCAACGCCCAAGTCTTCCTCATTTGCCTGGGGCAAGTATAACATCTAAAGATATAACACAGTGACAAATGGTTTTCAAACAAGGAATAGATATAGAAATAGTTGACCCCTTAGGTCTGTAATTATACAGGAAGCTCAGAGAAAGCTCATCTCTTGCCAATGCAGCATAATTAACGGTACCTGTGCTCTGAGCAGTCGTGACTACTCGGCGAGACTGAATCACGCACATGAAAAATTGCAGTTGAAATTCGTCTTTATGCATGGCTATTTCCTAGAAATAAAGAGTTTAATCCAGATAAACAGATCTCTTGAATAATTAAAGTGTCCAAGATTGACATGGTCTAGGTGGATTTACTACTGCCAAGCTTTAGGACTTGGCCACATAAAAATATCAGTATATAAGGTAATATAAATAATCTACTTTTATATATGCCCCAAGTCGGGGTCCCTGGACAAGTTCACCTCCTTCCCTTTCCCAGTTGCTCAGAGTATGGAAAAGGCTGGAGCTTCCAGAGGTTTTCCCTACTTTAAAACTCAGTTCAGTCGGGCCTTGGAGGAGCATGCCTTTAATCCCAGCACTCGGGAGGCAGAAAAGGGCAGAACTCTGTGAGTTCGAGACCAGCCTGGTCTACAAGAGCTAGTTCCAGGACATGCTCCAAAGCTACAGAGAAATCCTGTCTCGAAAAACCAGAAGAAAAAAAAAAAAAGACTCAATTCAGACAGGCAGTCAACTGGGTCTAGAATACTTATTCTGAAGCACCTCTCCAAGGCTTCAAGGTAGGGTCTGAGCCAGAGGCCTACTAAACTAAGGGAGCCTGGTAAACAATTTGATTGAACAAACTTATTTCTTTTCCATTATTCTCGCTTAAAAAGTCTGGCTTGAATTACATGTCTAAGACCTCTGGCGAGCCTCACTAGAAATCACTGTCTTAAATTCCTCCAGTTATGGAAGGTTCTGCACGTTGTCAGTCTTAAGCTAAGGTGTTCTCAAAGTTTCTCTTCCCAGTTTCTGGTCCCCGTCCCCCGTCCCCCACGCCCCACTTCCTGTGATCCCTCAAGCATATCAAGAAGCACATTAATTTCCAGAAGATACAGTTTGAAATAGACTTAAGATATCAAATTCTCATTTAACAAGGAAGGCACAACAATGTAAGGCCACAGTGAAAAACGGCCACGGAAACCTGAGCGTAAGCCAAAAAAAATCAATGAACGGAACCAGAAGACAGCGGGTAAGGGAGCCGAGGGACAGAGAAAAGCAAAGGACGGCGGGCGCACTAACACTATTCCAAGTGTGAGAAAGAGGAAAAGCCCGGTCTGAGGGCGACCGGAGACTAAGACTACACTCAGACGCTCCTTTGGCTTCTCAGGCTTCGCCACCTCGCGCAGGCGTCCCACGAGCCTGTAACTCTGCTCTTTGACCTCTTGCCCCACCCCCTTTCCTCCTCCGCAGCTGCCCAGCCGTCTTCCGGTGCTGTAAAGACGGTTCCGGTTCACGGAGGTTCCCGGGCTTTGCGTTTCGCGCCCGGCCGGAAACTCCTTTGCCTAGCAGCCGGTTCCGGTTCGGTGAGTGGCGGCGGGAAACTGGGGGAGGGGTGAGGATGGAGGGAGACTGGGCCGGGAGGCTCTGTCGGACCGGGCCCGCCGGCCTCCGCGGGGCTGAGCGGAAGCGAGGACCGCGGTGGGGACAGTGCTTTTTCGTCCGCCCCGCCCCCTGGGACCACCTCCACTCCCCCCTGCTGTCCGGTGGCGGCTCTCTGGCCCGGGGCTGGTAGCCGGGGTCCCGAGGCCGCCCTTTGAGGCCTCTATCGCCTGACCCGCGGAAGAGGCTGTCTCTCCGCGGTCACAGCAGGCCCATCTCAGCGCCCAGCTCTACTTTTCCACTGAGAAAAGACCGCTTGGGATTCCTGGAGTTTCCCGCCAGAGCAGGGTCCTCTCCAAGGGAGAGCTGTTTTCACCAAGGAAGTTCAGCTTTCAATCCCACCTGCTTCACCTCTCTTCTTCCTGGAGACCTGAATGATACTTCTCGACTCCTTCTGTGTCCCACGTAAACAATTTTCCAACTCTTGTACCCTGTGGTATTTCCCCGAGATGTGATATCGCTAGTGCCATCACCAGAGAGAAACGTCTGGACCCTTCTGCACAGGTTATGAAACCCCCCTTAACTGCCACAGCTTTCTTACCTGGCACATCGCCTCTTGGTAATTGGCTTGAACCTTTTCTTCGTATACCCTAATGTGATCTTTCTGGCTGTGGGCTAGGTTTCCCTGGTCTTGAGCTTGGTGATTTCTGTTTTATCAGTACCTCTACAGTTTTTCTGTTATCTTGTTGGCAATAACTCGCTCCTTTATCACTTTGAACTCACACTTGTTAAAATTACTTAGTTCATGTGACACACTTACTGTACTGGAGTGGTGGTGATTCTTGTAAAAATTAGGCCGTCTGTTGTAGTCTGCCAACTGTTTGACTTAAGGTTTTCGTTGTAATCGGAAATTCTGGATGAAGTAGATACATGCGTACGTGTTCTTCATAAAGAGCATTTGTATTCAGGACTTTGGCTGATACGTGGATTACACCGCCTTTGAGGTGGCAGTGACACCTTCATGATTGACTTTAACCTTCCTGCTCCCCCTCCCCGTCCCTTTTAGACTGCTTCATTCATTTTACCTGATTTCAGTTCATTACCCCAAGTGCAGAGGTGGCGATCCTGTCGCTCCGCTGTTGTTGAGTCTAGAGAGGGAGTGGATGAGAATACAAACAGGTTCTGCCACTTGTGGCTAACGTGATGTAATTTTTTTCTTTCACTGACTTATATTTCTCCTACCAGTTGCACCATCTTTGCTGTGTCTGTGAACACACCTGCCTCTGCCTCCTGAGTGCTGGGATTAAAGGTGTGCACCACCACGCCTGACTTCCTGTGAACTTCCAAGTGGCAAAGACCATCTTATTTGTGTTTGTATCCCAGCACCCGACACTTAGTGTAGTTAGTGTCCGTATGGAAGAAGGTAAAAATTGCTTACAACTGTAGACTATGAAGGTGTTTACGGCACCAGTTTAATTGGGGAGAGATTGCACATAGAAATACTCTAGTGGGGACTGGAGCAGAGGATAATGGGTGTAAACTGTATCATGTGCTTGGCTATATCCCAGAACTCCAGAGTAGGGTTACACCGTTTTCACAGCCTGGCTCTGGATACAGCTAGTTGTACAGTGCTATATGTTTGCCGGTAACTTCATCATTAAATTTTTTAGTCATCTTTTCCAAACAGTACAGCCTTACAAATGATTTGTCAATTTCTATTCTGTTGCAGTCAAGACCTTTTCTTATTCCCACAGATTTCTCTGTCACTGGTGCCCAGCTACTAACTTAATTCACATTAATAACTAGCTGCTTCTTAATATGCTTAGTTAAATGACGGATGCACACTAGCAATGAATTATTAGAATGATTTTCTTTTGTTGTTGTTTTTCTGAGATAGGGTTTCTCTGTGTAGTCTTGGTTATCCTGGAATTCACTCTGTAGACCACGCTGGCCTCACAGACATTGGCCTGCCTCTGCCTATGTGGCACACACCTTAGATCTTAGCTCTTGGGAGGCAGAGGCAGGCGGATCTACAGAGCAAGTACAGGACAGCCAAGGCTACACAGAGAAACCCTGTCAAAAAAACAAGAAGAAAGGAAGGAAGAAAAAAGATGTCATCCTTGTTAGAATTTGAAGACATCTAAGGCTTGTTATCTGTTTTTTAAGTCTCTTCTTGCAACACATTACTAATGAAGGTACGAAAAGGACACACAGAAACAAGATATGTCTGTGCTAAGGTGTGGATGTGGGGCTTTAGTCATCTGAACGTGTAAGTCAAGGTGGATTACCCAAAGCTAGCTGGAGGTTCTGTTTCAATTTTCCAGGCCAATCTGAATGAAGATGTTTGAGAGATGTGAAGCTGTGCTATGCTTGAGACGTGCACTTGCTGAGGGATTCATGGGGTCTTCCTTTTGCCCCATCTATTGATTTCATGCAAGTCATTTAATTTGTCTGAATTAGTGACTTTCTAGCTTGTTTTCTCCTTCCCCTCCCATTATGAAAAAGAAATTAACTGGGCTTGTTCTACTGGATCCCAGATTCTTTCTTCTTTCCTTTTGAGAGAGCATTTTGCTGTATTGTAATCCAGAGTGGCCTCAAACTTGGAATCTTTCTACCTTCCAAGTTCTGGAATTAAATTAGTTATCATCATCTTCCTCTTCCTCCTCTTCATCATCTCTCCCTCTCCCCTTTTCCCCTCCTCTTCTTCTTTCCCACCTTAATCTGGATCCTAAAAAATTCTACCCTAGGGCAAGAGGAATATCTCAGTGGTTAAGAGCTCTGGCTTCCAGGGGAGCCAGGTTCCACACAGGTTCACAATCATCAGTAACTCCAGTTCCAGGGCTCTGACACCCTCCTCTGATCTCCACAGGCACTAGGCACACACATGGTACACAGACACATATTCAGGCAAAATACTCATACAAATAAAACAAAATAATCTTTAAAAAAAGAAAGAATTCTACCCTCTTAAAAAAAGAAAGGGGAGAATAGCCTGGAGAAATTATGATTAGAAGCTTTATGCTGCATTAAGCATTTAGAGATAGTTGAAAACTAAATCTAAGGTTTAAGCCATCTGGGGAATCCTGGCAGGCCTAGGTGCTCTGCTCACTGAAACAGCCTTCCTTGTATGCTCTTTGTTGTAACCATCAAGAAAGCCTGTTGACATCACACAGTCTCCTGACTACTGTGAGGATTCAGGATGACTGTGGACTTGCTAATCTAGTGCTCAGGGTTTTTTTTGTTTTGTTTTGTTTTGTTTTTTTCGAGACAGGGTTTCTCTATAGCTTTGAGGCCTGTCCTGGAACTAGCTCTGTAGACCAGGCTGGCTTTGAACTCACAAAGATCTGCCTGCCCCTGCCTCCCGAGTGCTGGGATTAAAGGCACATGCCACTACCGTCCAGCTAATGCTCAATCTTTTTAACCACGGTCCTAAAAGTGGGTGTGCATGTGTGGTTATGTTAATTAAGTAGCTCCAAGCTGTTAGACTCTTAACTACCCCAACCCTTTTCTGGGAAAATTCATTATCTGTAACTTCTCTTTCTGCAGTTTCAGTTATAGTCAACTGTATTTAGAAAATAAATGGAAAATTCTATATTTCGAGAGAAACTATATTCATAGGAACACATTCACACAGTGTGTGTTTTACTATGTAACTCTAGCTGGCCTAGAACTCATCATGTAGACCAGGTTGGCCTCAAACTCACAGAAATAGATCTACCTGCCTCTGCTTCCCAGATTGTTCTGTTTTTATTACTGTTGTTCTAATTTAAATTAAACTTTCTTAGATAATTATGTATAGGAAGTAAGTGTGTGTGTGTGTATATATATATATATTTATATATATATATATTCCAGTCCCACTTGTAGTTTTAGACTGTTGTGATCCAAGGCTCTGAATCAACTCAAGCAGACACAAGAAATTACGAGAAGGCAGGGGAGCACAAAAGAAGTGGGAAAGGGGAGGAGACTGATAGACCAGGGCACAGAGCAGACCCAGGAACTGAACTACAACCCTGAATGCCAGTTGAAGCAAGTATTTAGGAATAAAAATCATAAACATTTGTTGCCAAGTTACAGTTTTTCACCAATCAGAATTCAAAGATTAGTGGCTTATTTGAATGTTACATCATTATCAACCGATATACAATGTAAGCCTTTCAGTCCAACTAATCAGATTCATTTGTTTTATCTGTTCTTGGGAACAGTCATATGTTTCTAGAGAACTAAAGATGCATAATGACACTGTCTATGGTTTAGGGAAGAGGTAGGTCAACTATTGGAAGGTTCCCAGCTCCCCTAGGGCTTGGGAACCCGAATTGTATTTCACCTTACAGGTAAAATGGTATCTGAAGTCAAAATGGCAACACTTTAAACAAGGTGCTTTTTGCCTGTTCCCAACAAGACATATACTAGATGCTTTGCAACATATCTCCTTCTTGAGGGGAGCTTCTATGTAGATAAAAGAGCTTTGGTTTAAGCATGTTTGATTTGGTTTGGTTGGTTAGTTTGGCACTAAGGATTGAATAAAAGGCCTTGTCCATGCTATGTAAGGATTTACCACTGAACCTGTTCCAACTCTGGTTCTTGGGGTTTTTTTTTCTTTCTTTTTTTTTTTTTTTTTTTAGCAGTTTGGTGGATAATGTTGGAGGGAGAGGTAGAGAAAGAGTGCTTTGTACAGCTGAAAGTATTCCTTGATTGTACCCAGTAAATTTTTGTCATTTTGTTTGTCTGCTAATAAGATTTATAGAAATCTTAAGAGAAATCTTAGGATCACAAAGACTCACTTGCTTAGAAAAATGTCTTAGTATGAAGTAATAGAAAAGCAGTGGATTAGGAAGAATTGCTAGTTGTAATTTCATTGCAGTTGCTAACTGTATGATTTTTATAAATGAGATTCAGTCTCCTGGGGGGGGGGGGCTGGCTCACTCCATTTCTGCTTTGAAGATCTGTGACTCTCTGGGTTACCTATAATTGCTGTTTAATGCAGCGTAGTTTGTGGCAATGTTTGGAATTTATTTTTCACTTTTTTCTCAACAAATCAATAGCCTTTGCCATTTTTCTCCAGTAATGACATCAGTGCCACTTCTGTGTAAGCTCCTGTTACATAATATTTAAACTAGATGCTTTATGGTTTATTTATATTTTTGTCTTCTTTTATAGGTTTTTGTATCTTTGCTAAAGTCAGTGATGTGAAAAGACCTGAAATGGGTAAGACTAACTAAAGCAGTACTTTCGTTCTCTTAGTTACTGACTAGTTAGGCTGGGGAGAAAGAGCGAGTTTCCCAATATTTGCTATGTTTGTATCTTTGTGCATAGCAATAATATTACAAGATCTTAGTCCTAACTAAATGCTGATTGATAGATAGGTAGATACATAGATAGATAGATACACTCAGCATTATTTTCCTTTGGTTAATACATTGCTTACAGAGTCATTTAAGATCATTTTCTTATTCATTGTTTTGAAAAAATAAATGCATACTAGCAGTATTTGTTATGCTTACTATGTATCTACTCTAAGTATTTAATATACGTTAATTTATTTCTATTGTTTCAGTCATCTTAGAAGGATATCTAATAGTGTATACAAAATATACAGGATTGTACCAACAATGTATTTTATCAACAAGGAAAGTGAGATACCAGTTAAGAAACCTGCTTGGGGTCATATACTCCATCTAGCAGAGTTCAATCCCTGTTCTTTAGTTCTGTGTTACACTGCCTCCTGTAGGATAAATAATTTGAGGAAGGTAAATATTGTGTTTCCTGTTGCTAGTGATATTGAAACTTTGTACTCAGAACATGTCCCCTGTTTTGTTCATTGCATTCTCTCTGTAAAGGAGCTCAGTGTTCAGACAGGAGTAGCAGTCAGATTAGGAATAAGTTGAAATGGCTACATCCATGTTTCTTTTAAATTCACCTTAAACCTTTCTTTACTTCCTACATTTTTTAAAATATTTATTTATTTATTATGTGTACAATAGTCTGTCTGCATATATGCCCACAGGCCAGAAGAGGGCACCAGATCTCATTACAGATGGTTGTGAGCCACCATGTGGTTGCTGGGAATTGAACTCAGGACCTTTGGAAGAGCTGGCAAGGCTCTTAACTGCTGAGCCATCTCTCCAGCCCTACTTCCTACATTTTCGTTTCCACCTCCACCACCACCCTCACCCTGCACTCTTCTTCTTTCTCATAGTTTACCCCCTCCTCCTTATTTGTTTCTATTTTCTCATTGCTGTTATCAGTTTAAGTCAGAGTTCTCATAGCTCTCATTTGTTCCCGTGTCAGCCCTTTTATGGTAAAAAATGTCTCTAAAGTAAGATTCTGCCATAGTACTGTAGCCGTTGAGATGATACTTACTAAGAGTCATACAAATAAATTCTACTTTTTTACAGAAAAAATCAAGTGGATTAAGAAGTTTTTAATGGCTGGTATGTTGTGGGAGGGCACATACACATGTTTGTGTAGGTATGCTTGTCCATGGGAATGCATGTACAGGCCCAAAGAGGATTTTGAGTACCCTGTCTGCCTTATTCCTTTAAGACAAGGACTTTCACTGAACTGGAAGCTTACTGTTTTTGTTAGGTTAGCTGCTGGTCAGTAAGCTTTTAGAACCTTCCTGTTTCTACCACACATTGCTGGGGTCACAGGTAAATACCGCCTTGCTTGGTTTTTTACATGGGTGCTGGAGATTCAGTCTGAGGTTCTCATACTTGAACAGCAAACATTTCTGCCTGCCTACTGAGCCATCTTCCCAGCTCCTGGCTTCAATTTTAAAGCACCTTTTTGAGTTAAGACAACAAATGAACCGCAGTGAACAGAGGTTTTGAATGGTGATGTACACTCACTTCTTCCCTTTCTAAGTGATAGGGCTTGCTATGCCATCCATGCTGATCCCAAACTCAGGGTCTGCTGGTCTGCCTTTGCTTTGCAAGTATCTACAACTTGTAGAGCATGGCTCTTTACCCAGTATCCTATTTTTTTAAATTTTAAATTTATTTATTTGTTTTTTAAGATTTATTTATTGTGTATACAATGTTTCTACTGCCTGTATACCTCCATGCCAGAGAGGGCACCGGATCTTATTACAGGTGGTTGAGAGCCACCATGTGGTTGCTGGGAATTGAACTCAGGACCTCAGGAAGAGCAGTCAGTGCTCCTAACCTCTGAACCATCTCTCCAGCCCAATATTAAATTAAATCTATTATACTTAAAACATTAAAAGTTTTCTTTGGGGGAAATTTCATTATTTTAAGAACTATTAATCAGATTGTTTTTAGTCTTGTGTAGGTTTTGAGCTACTTGTTAGATGGTATCAGTCAATTCTAAACTGGCCAGTGTCTTCACATGTTAAAGAGGGTTTTATTTGACTATATAATTCTTTGAGAATCATTTTTATTAGGTGAAAAGATTGACTCATAGGAAAGTATGTTTGAAGGATTGTGTTACTTGATCTAATCTGAACTGTTTCCCTAGACGACACTGCCGACGGGGTGAAGATGGATGCTGGAGAAGTAACTTTAGTGAACCACAACTCCACCTTCAAAACCCATCTCCTGCCACAGTCACATTTTCCCAAGGACCAGCTTTCACTTTCTGACCAGCAGGTTAGGAATCATGTTTTCCTTTACTAAACTAATAGTTTTGTTCATTATAAGTAGTCATCTGATACAGTGTTAATGCCACACTAAAAAATCCAAGCATGTGAGGTTTTTAGAATAAATAATTTTAGTGTTTGGATTTCTGCTTGGTTTAAGATTAAAAAAAAAAGTTAAGACAAAACAAATGACATATGAATTAAGAACAATATTTTTAGAAAGCTCTTCATTGTTCCTCAGGATATTAAACTATTGACACATAGATCTTATTTTAAGCTAAGTCTTAAAATTACTAAGCATTAGCTAAGGGGTGATACACAGCCATTCTGAGGAGCTTAGACTGTGATATAATTCACAGTGTTTCAAGGTCTGGCCCAGAACGCAGCATGTGCGTTGCCAGGGACCTGGTGAAAATACAGAATCTGAACATCTCCCACTGGAACAGAAGCTGTATTGTAAAAGCATCCCTAGCTGACTTATATGCATACTAAAATAACAAGAACACTGCTGAAACAGTACTTTTAGGCCAGGGATGGCTCAGCAGATAGAGAAACTTTCTGCCAAGCCAGATTACCCTAGTTTGATTCCTTCAAGTTATCCTCTGACCTTGTCACTTATGCCATGGGATGTGCAATAAATAACTGTAATTTTTTAAATTAAAACAAAGAAAATAGTCTTGCTCAGTAGGAAAGCCTGTGGAAATTTGAATGAGATGATTTGTTGCTGTGTGAATCTGCTTATGTATAGTAGATTAGGCACTGGTCCCCCATAGTCATGTGAGTGTTGCATATATTCTTACATCTTGTACTTGAAGAGGTGGTCTGTAAAGTGTCCAAAAGAATCAAAACCAAGTTGATACTCTCAGCTTCTGTGACTTGTTATAACTTAGTTTCTGATAGAATACAGTAAATGCAGATATACCATCCAGTGAACATCCTTTAAGCTGTAGAACAGATAGTTACGTCCCATCTTCCCCTGAAATCTGAGTAATTTCACCAAATTGTCTTCTTCTTGTTAGTATACAGCTTATTTATAATATAGTAAATATATACATAGTATATTGAGTTACAAAGTATATCATAGTCCTGTTTAATGATGTTTTCCTTAGTATAGACTTTTATTCTCTTTTATTGTCAAAATTATGATTTGAGAAAGCAATCTTGTGTTTTAGATCCTGCCTTCTAGGCAGGGGACTTTGGACCGACCTTCCTCATGTTCTACAAGAAGTGCAGCTTATAATCCAGATTACTATTCAGGTATGGCTCATTGCTTGTATTCAGCTCACTGCACACCCTTCACGTTTCTTCATAGAAATATCTGTGTTTACCATCTCTAAAGGTGAAGGCATGATCAGGTATAATTGGGATGTGACTTGGTGTAGAGCACTTACCTATTGTGCTCAGAGCCCTGGGTTTCCTTCCCAACACTGTGAAAAATAAGAAGTGAAAGCATTTTCCAAAGCAACATGGCATTTTTCCATTACAGCATCATTTTAGTTAGTAATTTATGTGTATGGTTTTGGTTGCTATAATAGTTTGAATTTAATGTCAACCAAATACTAATTTTTGAGTGGGAAAGTTTTTGAATTTTCTCCTCTTTGTCTCTTTCATTATAGAAAGTAAAATGGCTTTGTTTTTTGTTTTGTTTTATTTTATTTATTACTATGTATATGTGATACAAAGGGTATTTGTTTCGTATTGATTTAAGCCACATGGCTAACATTTCTATTCTTGAAACAATTAAACCTGAAAATTGATTTCTGTCCAGGTTTGTTCCTCCGTCAGGGCAGGACATGTTAGCTACATGTCTGCCTAGCGCCTGCCACAGCCATGTGCTTGTGTATTCAAGGACTTTCTTTCTGATCAACCTGGGATCCAGAGTAGAAGCTAGCATCCGCTAAGTGACTCCTATCCTGGCCAGCGGCCTTGTCTGCCTCTGACCTGATAACTAAGACTGCCCTTCCGTCTCTGGGCACTGTGACTCTGCAACATTACAGTGGTCTTCCCAGGTCTTTTCGCTCTGTCACTTCAAATCCCATTAGACCACAAGTATGGGAATAGTAGGAATACCGTAGAGCCTGCCTACATGAGAGGGTTTTTTTTTTTTTTGTAAAGATAAGCTTATTATAAATTTGCACATAATAATGATTATTATTATTTGGCTTCCTCAGGATTCTTTGTCAGCAAGATGAGATCTCCTCCCCTAAAAAGACGTTAGTATGATGTTCTTTTAGACTTATATTATATTTAAGTGTGTGTTATTTAGGTGGGTGGTACTATACGTTGGGCACTAGCTTTCCCTTTGGGATGGGCAGTGGCCTTTACATAGTATGTGTGAATAATTTCAATTGTAAAAAGACTCTGAAAGTAACTCCTTTGCCATTATTAAAAAGGGCTTTTTTGTGAAGAAAAATGTGGTGTGATAGATAGTTCATTATTAATCCTACAGAAAAAAACATTTGAGTAGTTAATAAAATCAGATCATTACTATTTCCATTTGAATCATGCTGTGTTTGCTTGTAATTTCATATGCCAGTTTTCCTTTAGATAGAAGCTTTCCATTGGGTTGAAAATAATAAATAGTTGTATAGAAAATTAGACTTAAACCCCTTGACTAAAACCAAATTTTATTTAACTCCACTCTTTCGATTTATCTCTGCATATATTCATGGTACACATTATATGATTTGACACATAAAAATCTTTATAACACAAAATTTGTATTCTTTTGTTCTCTATATGTTCACATATTCTTGCCCATATTTATTGTTTTTTATTAATTTTTAATCTGAGCATTGCTATGCACAATCATAATCCCCTATGTGTAGTTTCAAACTCCAAAAACTCTAAAAAACATTTTTTTTAGATTTGACATTAAAACCTACATGAATTAGTATGAATTCTCTATTTTGACTTCACTGATTCCTATTAAAAAGTACATACCCATTTTGCTGCCTGTACCAATATTTGTTTATAGAAGGCTGCTCCAACTTGCACTGACAAGTGTTATGTAGAATAACAGGTTATTTTGCCAAAATTCCAAGTCTATAATTCTGAAGTACAATTGGCCCTCAAGGCTTTATGATTTGGGATGAATGCCCAGTGCCTTCATTTGTGTCATTATTTTTCCTGCATCTTAAGTCCACTACACTTCTGCTATTGTTAATTATTATTAATAACATCACTTAAAAGCATTCATATAGTGATATATTATTTGTGTTTTTATAAATAAACCTTGCCTGAAGGTCAGTGCAAAGCAGCCACACTAGTCAGCCATACAGGCCAGGCAGTGGTGGTGATGCACACCTTTAATTCCAGCACTAGAGAGACATAAGGCAGGAACTTGTTTTTTCAGTCTGAAGATTTCATAGAGGTAAGAGCTCTCTAGTGGTTTGGCTGCTTTGCTTTTCTGAATTTCAGGTAGAACCTTAATATCTGCCTCTGGATTTTTATTATTTGTGCTATATATAATTTTTTTTCTTAAATTTTAGATGTACCTTAATACTGACAAAGATAAACCAGAGATTACCCCAGATCCTCTTTTTCTTGACTGTGGCAATATTTGACCAGATTCCTGGCTTTCTACTTAGCAGGCACAAATTGTTGAGAATTATTACATTTTTCCTGTGTTTATCATCATTCTACAAGTTGATCCCCATACCAAAAATCTTTCAATAACATTTATTTCTCATTTCAATTTATGACCTTCTTAAGAAAATAAGAGTATTTTTAAAATACTCTTTTGTATTTGTACATGAGAGAAAAATAACTGAATAATTAAGTCGTGCTGAAAAAGGAATACTGAGCTTTCTGTTATGCTCATTCTCCATGTGCTATCTACAGCCTGAAACGATCTGTTCGTCTATCAGGTTTCACTTAGTTCACAATCTTCTGGGATGCCACAGACCTTACAATCGGAATTTTACATCTAACACACATACCCAAGGCCCTAGGTAGCAAACAGAAACAAAGCTCTTTTTTTACCAGGTACTTTAAAACTTTTTTCCTTTGCCATGCCCATTCCGATTCATTACAAACCCTGCACACCTTTTTCTGTTCTATCTGCCTTTGAACACCTTGCTGATGGGATGCAGTGTGGGTCCAGGTTCCTGCTGTAGCCTTCTCATCTAGTGCTGCTGTGTTCGTCTGTTCTGCCATGCTCTGTTTTCTACCAAGGTGAAAATACAAATGGGAAAGCCCACGTTGTAGAATCTGAAGCTATTTATTGTTCTGTCGGACCTGTCTCTGCATAAAGCCTTTCAGAAAGTCTACTCAAACTATTAACAAGAGTGACTTTCCTGAGTTGTTTAGAAAACATAAATGCACACTTTGACTTTTTTTAATAGCCAGTCTTATTAAGAGCACACTGGAAAAATTTTAAAGTATTTTTAATCCAAAAGAGCATCAACAACAACCAAAAAATAGGTTGAGACAAAAAGAATTTTCTATTGCTTTAAATTTATCAGTATCTTCAGAAAATGTTCATTAGGTAACTAAGGTAACATGTAGTAGTGGTTTTTTTTTTGTTTTTTTTTTTGTATCCCATTACTACAGTAACTAATACACCCCGATGTTAGCAGGAAAAATAAAGGGTTACTTTCACAATGAATGATTATCTGACAGGTCCTTTCTTTGTCTTTTTATGTTTTTCTTTTTTCATTTTTTGAGTTATAGAGAGACGTTTATTACAGATTTCATAGGTAAGAGCTTGAGGAGAGGTCAGCAATGAACCTCTGAGCAGTGGGACACTCTTGTGTTTTTATTTTTTTAGTTTTTCTGTAGCTTTGGAGCCTGTCCTGGAACTAGCTCTTGTAGACCAGGCTGGCCTCGAACTCACAGAGATCCGCCTGCCTCTGCCTCTTGAGTGCTGGGATTAAAGGCGTGCGCCACCACCGCCCGGCCACTCTTGTGTTTTTAATTCAACTTATTATGTTCATAAACATAGTGCCCATTTCTGCAGAAAACTTGCAGAGAAAAACACTCAATCGTTTTATTAGAACATAACCACAATTACATTTTCATTTTACTCTGGTTTTGTATGCATATATGAGTACATGCTAAATTTTCTTGTCTCTGGCTTTATAGCTCTAATTTCTTAGTGATGACAAAATAAATGCAGGTTAAATGTTTCTTAAAAAAAAAAAAGATTTGCAGTCTGTTATCAGTCCCTTGTCCTCACCAGTGATTAGAGGATTCTTTAGTGATGCCATTAGCTGGGGCTAGACCCCTGCCTGAGCCCATGCTTTCCCCTTCCAGTGAGTACTCTAGGAAAGGCTATTCTGACTTATCCTAGATCTCAAATTTCATGTCTATCAAGAAGATTTATATTTTTTAACAGATTTCTTCCTCAAAACATCTTTGGTTAGATCATTTAGCAAGAAGTGTGAAAGGTGATTATTCCTACTGTTACTGTTTTGCATTTAGCAAGCATTGTTTCTGAGTTTCTTGCTACAACTCAAATCTCAAATCTGTCCTTAGAGCAACAGTAGTCATATGTTAAGTCCACTTGTTTATTACGGAGGAGGAAAGTTCTGATTCATTTTGAAAATTAATTTACTTACTTTAATTGTAAGCCTAAGTGACTGCATTGACTGGTGAATCATTTGATACTAATAGCACCATGAATTGCTTTTTCTCCCCCTTGCCCTGTTTGCCCCAAATCCTGTTTTCATAGTTTCCTTAAGTAGCCTTCTTTTTTAAGGCTGTTTTATTGGGATAGAGTATTAAAAGCAAACAAACGTGTGTGTGCTTGTGCACATGTGTTGAGGCAGTCTCACTGTAGCTAAAGCTGGCCTTAAATTCGTGATTGTCCTGCCTCAGCTTCTCACATCTGGGATTACAGGTGTGTATTACCATACCCGCCCTAAATACTTTAAATAACGTAAGTGCGTACTGTTGTACAGAGTTCTCTGTTAATGTCGTTTCAGAATGTCATTAGTATAAGACAAGAATTCTAATGAAAGAGAATTATTGTTCTTAGTTTTCCACTGATGCTCCTTAGAATTCCGTAGCATAATGTCTGGAGTTATTTTGTCAGAACTGTTTTAATTTATCTGGTTCTCCTGACAGAGAGAGGAAGGCATAGATGTTATTCTGCTTCTAACTAAAACTTCAAGAGGTTTTTATCATTCTAGTTTATAATCCAGAATTCATAAAGTTAAAATAATAAATTTTTAGTCTGATTGCAGTAGCAAGGATTGGAGTATTGATGATATATATGATAACTGTGGCTTTAGAAAAGCCACTAAAGATTGTACTGGAACCAGAGGTATAAATAGTAGTCATTCCTGCCATAAGCCAACCAGTATAAGCAGCATTTAGATCTGTACTCTGTAAGATTCCCTGAGTCTGGGACATGATAACCATACAGAAGAAGTGACACCGGCTGCTTAGTAAGCGATAACTGTTGTTCATTTGAATTACGATCTCCTCGGCCCTCCACTTGCTTTCTTACTGGTCTGGCCTACCTTCTTTCAGGCCCAGGCCTGGGAGTGCTTGCAAGATATAGTTGGGGTAAAATGTTGACTTTTGGTGGACACCACGGAGTCACATTGATGCAGATAAGGCACATGGCTGTGGCAGGATTCAGCTCCTCATCAATTTTCAGGTTAGTATGGCTGAATCAATTATAGTTTGTAGAAGTTCCCCTACTGCAGATTATTGGCAGTTGAGACTGGGATCTTTGTCCATGAGAGACATGGTGATCTGCTGCGTTAATGTGGAATGCAATGATGGAACATGGTTGCAATCATGAAAGACCTAGATCTAGTTATTTGTTCAACTTATTCAGATTTTATTTTATTTTAGATAACCCCTCCTCAGACAGTTTCCTTGGCTCAGATGACACAGGAACCTTTGGTCAAAGTGCAAATGGACAGTGGAGAAACTCCACTCCGGCATCAGTCTCAACATTACAAAAATCCAGAAATAGCCGAAGTCTTTACCTCGAAACCCGGAAGACCTCAAGGTTAGTTTCTTTGTTTACCTACTTCTCAAACCGTTCTTCAGATATAAGGGAAAGGCTATAAGATAGATGCGCATTAGAATTTTCAATGAGTAATACTATTTTAGGGCTTTACACCATAATGAGATACACAAATCTATATCTCCTTCGTGTTGAATTTGGACAATAATCAACTATTGTAAATCTTTAAAAGGGACACCATTGAAGGAAGTCCTGGTGGGTGTAAATGTTTCAGACTCTTTAGGATAGTGTTCAAATAGTCTGCTAAATTTTAAAGTGGAAATTAAATGAGTCTCTGAAATTTGAGTGGCAGAGTCTACAGCATTTCACGTGAGCTGACTTGAATCTGCTCCACGTCTGAACTAGTTAGAGCCAAGTATTTGTAACTCTTAGGAAGGAGAGGTCATAGAGAACCTTATACCTGTTCCCTTTCCAAGGTTATACTGGTCATTAAAGACAGGTACTTCAGATATTTTATCATTGTTATTTGGTTTTGTTTTTCAAGACAAGGTTTCTCTGTGTAGCCCAGGTTGTCCTGGAACTCGCTCTGTAGACCATGCTGGGCTCAAACTCACAGAGCTCCACCTGCCTCTGCCTTCTGAGTGCTGGCTGGGATTAAAAGCACATGCCATCACACCCGGCTTATTTTTAAATTTTGACAGTATTGGGAAATCATACCCAGGGAATTGTGTACACTAGCAAGTTCTCTACCACTGAGCTATATTCCCAGCCCATCAGTATATTTATTTTTGTTTGTTGGAGATGAAATCTAATGTAGCCCAGTCTGGACTCAAAACTCAGTATGTGGGTAAGCATGACATTGAGTTTCTGATCCTTCTGCCTCTAACACCTAGGTCCAGAGATTACAGATTTTCCAGGCTCCCAGCCCATGCATTAATAAAGTTTTTCTTCTAACTTTTTAACTTCTCTGTATATATCTGAGAAATGTGAAGTCATTTAGCTTCCTGGTTAACCGAGCTTCATGATTGACTGAAACCAACAGAATGGCTTTTATTTTCCTGGAGATTATCAGCACATGGATTCTGGGAATATATGTTATGACTCTTAGGGGTAATTTTCACCAGTTTTTAGTTTTTTAATCATATACAACTTAGTACATTTATACTGTAAAAATTAAAGTGTTGACAATAAAGGGAAAACTTGAGCTCCCCACAAGCTCCTCCTCCCATTGATCTGTCCTCCTAAGCCTCTTCCTGTCTCTGCCTGTCCCGTAGGTACACATAGTGCACTTATGTACACTATGCAATGCATGGTCTTAGTCCTCAATAAAAGTTCATGTATTATTTAACAAGTTGCTTTTTAAAAATTGATAACACCGTATTGTTATTTTTAATGATGTTATAGAAAAAATACATAGCTTTTTAAAAAATTTAAAAATACAACTCAGCGGGCTGGAGAGATGGCTCAGAGGAGCACTGACTGTTCTTCCAGAGGTCCTGAGTTCAATTCCCAGCAACCACATGGTGGCTCACAACCATCTGTAATGAGATCTGGCGCCCTCCTCTGGTGTGTGGGCATACATCGAGGCAGAATGTTGTATACATAATAAATAAAAATAAATCTTAAAAAAAAAAAAAAAATACAACTCAGCAAAAATAAAAATAAAACATCACATTTCTACCAGAGGACAACACTTGTAAAAATCTTTTCTTTCAGATATCTTTGTTATCTTTAGATCTTTTCTCAAAGATTAGTTCATGTTGTACATACTCTTTTTTTTTAAAAGTATTAATTTATTGTTAGTATGTGATATGTATATGAGTTTGGCATCCATGTGGAGATTAGAGGACAATTTGGTGAAGCTGATACTTCCACTTATACTTGGGTTCCAGAGATCCTTAGGTTGTCAGGCTCATACAAGTACCTTTACTGTTTAAACCGTTTCATCAGCCCCATGCTGTGCATACTCTTCTGTCCCCCGCTTTTTTAGTATCATTTATGTCTCGTTTATCCAAACCAATGTCCTATGCAGTATCACACTTACCCATTGTCTCCCTTAATTCTCTTGTAGTCTAGAATGGCTGGGGTCAGGAGCCAAGGGATTGGTTGTTGGTGTTTTAATAATGGCATGACTTTTTCCTGTGTAGCTGCCCTTTGGTTTTGATAGGTCTTCATGGTATCACAGTTTTATTGTCCATTCCCTGTGCTTTTTGTAAGTTAATTTTTTTGACTCAAAGAAATAATGATACTGCGTTATCCCACACTAGAAAACAGATGCTGTCTTGTGCCAGTTTTTCTGTCGTTAGTGATGGTAAATTGACAATCTGATCCCTGCTTATACACTTAGAATTTGTATGATTTGAATATAACCTGAATGTGGTTACTTGGCAATTCTTACCTAATGATATTTAGAATTAATGAAACTTTTTATTGTTGTTTCTTCTTATTAGTTGGCACTGTTTTTTTTTTTCATAAGTTAAGGTTTGATTTCTCTGAAATACATTGTCTATTATGGGAAAGGTAGTATAAATGAATAGTTCTTTTTTAAATTCCAGTTTTCAAAGTAAGTTTAAAAAATGACTACTTCATATAGTTTAAATGAATTTAAATTATCATGTTGAATTAAATATTTTTTAAAACTCCCCTTAAGTGTTCTTTGTTCTTTTTGTTGTCCTGTTTGGTTTGGTGCTGCTAGGCAAAGTCTGTACTGAGCTGCATCCCAGCCCCTTTTATTGCTTGAGTCAGTCTCCTAAGTCACCAGGATGGCCTTGAACTTGTGATTCTTCTGCTGTTGCTTCCTGAATAGCTAGCTGGACATAGAGGCCTGGGACACCAAGCCCATCCGTGTTATTTTGTTAGTGCTAATATTGTGACAGCATTGGTTTTGTGACCCAGAATAGCTGGGAAGTGGGGTACTTGCTGGTTTGCATTTTAGTGATGTGGTTTCCCTGCCACATTCCCCATCGAACTTGCTTCTGACTCTGGTAGACGCAATCTTATTAAATATGGTAGGATACTTGTTTACTGGCACTGCAAGGTATCTTCATACCTTTTTTTTGTTTGGTTATTTTAATGTTGAAAAAAACACACTTGAGGAAGCTCAGATACAAAAGACATTGTAGAAAACCATTTTGCCTTTCCCAGATACTTGCACTGCTACTGCTTTCTTGTTAACTGTGTCCTCCCAGCCTAAGAGCATAAGCCTGAGCTGAAATCTGGAGTCCTTTGTTCTTCCTCTGTATTAACATAAAAATCCATAGGTTTTGAAAAGTTAGAGACTATATTTGCTTTTTGGTGTTTTTTAGCTTCAGACCATATAATTAGTTTAGTTTACTGAATCTAGCTTAGTCAGCTATTCAACTGTTTGAGTTCTTAGAGGGGAATGAAATATAAGAAAAATTCATTTTGGTCAGAGTAAGTACACTAGGTAATGGCAGATAGAAAGAATCATATAAGGAGGGAAAGGTTTAAACTAGTAAGGTTTTGAGTTCACAAAGGTAGTTTTTTATGTCAGTTTTCCCACTAGGAAGGGCTCAGATAGTAAGAATCCATAGTATGCTGGTAGATCACAGAGTGTGCCTTGTGGCCTGTAGATCACAGAGTGTGCTGTATAGCTTGGAAAAAAACATCTTCTGGTTGCTTTTCTTGATGGAGGAGAGGAAGGAGGAAATTAAAATTCACTGTAAAAGTTAAGTTGTGAGACCTCAGCTTGATCCAGCCTTACATGTTTAAAGTATCTCCAAACTGCTTTAGGGACAAGACTGTGGAATAGAAATGAAGTATGGTAGGAAAAAAAATGTGTATGTGGTTAGTGTGCCTCTGGAGACTCTAGGTTTTCCAACAAAGACTAATCTGCTTTGTTCTCCCTCATGCTATATTGCTTGCTATTTGGCTCATTCTAGATTGTGGATCCAAGAAAAAGTTAAAATTATTTGATAAATGTATGATTTAGCAATCTCTCTCTCTTTTTTGGTTTTTCGAAACAGGGTTTTGCTGTAGTTTTAGAGCCATTCCTGGAACTAGCTCTTGTAGACCAGGCTGGCCTCGAACTCACAGAGATCTGCCTGCCTCTGCCTCTCAAGTGCTGGGATTAAAGCTGTGTGCCACCACCCAGCTGATTTAGCAATCATAAGATCTTTTAAGAGACAGAACCTCTTATTTAACCTCGTGTGTTACATTTTACATATTTCTCACAAATGTGCATCTGTCATTCTAGCTGTTTTTATTATTATTATTTCTTAAAATTGGAAATAATCACTAAGTTTATCTTTTCTTACAAACTTTTTTTTTAGTGGGTTATCAAACACCTTTACAGGAAAGTCAAATCATCACTGCCATGTGTCTGCATATGAAAAGTCATTTCCTATTAAGCCTGTCCCAAGTCCATCCTGGAGTGGTTCATGTCGTCGAAGTATTTTAAGCCCTAAGAAAATTCAGAGGCGACATTTCAGCACAGCTGAAGAGGTAAGGAAAAGCTGCAGCCATAGATGAGAAGAGCAGCTAGGGCCCTTCTTGCAATGAGCCATTTGTTGCTCTCACCCATACACATATGAACCATTGTACTTACCTAATCCTCTTTATGCCTTTTCTCCCATAATTACTATTGGAAATTTTGCCTTAAGTCCTAAAATGTTGGAAGAGCTTTATTTTCCTACAGTCTTCTGTCCCCATTGTTTCATAGCCTTTCAGAACTATTGTTTTCTTCAGTAAATCTGTAAACTTAGCTTAACTGGTTTGATCAATAGATATTTGATCAGCAGATATCTACTCTTCTTCCTAGGAACAGTTTTCTTCAATTTAAAAACAAAATATACAATAAAAAGAAATTAGTTTTTAAAAAGCTAGTTAGGGGTGAGGGAGGTAGCTTACTCATTGAAGTGATTTCCATCAATATCAGGACTTAAGTTCAGTTCCCAGCCCTCACATAAAAAGCTAGACATGGTGGTACATGTGGGGAGCCAGAGATGGGCAGGTGCCTTCCAGACTAGTGAAAGACATGTCTCAGAAACAAGACACAGCTTCTTGAACAACACCAGAGTTAACTATGGCTTCTGTGTGTATGTTTGCACATGCTCCCGTGTGTATGCATACATATGAACACAGAGAGAGAGATTACTTTTTAAACTCAGTTAAATTTATTTACCTCTTGTCATTATGAGCAGGGTCTTGGAGGTCATAGACTTTCTCAAAAGAAAGCTTTTCTGTTGACACTGGAGTTGTCCTTTCCACACAGTAACCTAAAGGGTGAGACTGACTGTAATATAACCTATAACTGGCATAGCAAAAGGTATGTGTATTACGTATTTATTTTGTATCTTACTGGTTTTAACTGTTTCTATAGAGATACAAATGAATAATGATGACCTTACATTTGTACAGTAGTGTTTTAGTGTGCTTTCCATATATTAGTATATTAAATGATTGAGTTCTTTTAGTCCAGTGAACTAGGTAAGGGTGAGTTTGTATTCATATCTTATGGGTTTGGAAAGAAAAGTCAGCTGGCTGTTAACAGTATAGCAGGTCTCAGTGCAGGTCTTCTGAAGTGTTTTTGCTGTGCTTCCTTTACACACATGGTGATACGGTTCCTGCCTAGCATTGCTAGATAATTATGGAGTTTGTTAATTGAAGATGGATGACTATTTGAAAGTGACAAATGTTCAGTAAGGATGTGCTCTCCAGAGTTTTAAGTTTGTATTGTATCCAAGAAGAATGACAGAATAATATTTAATAGAGCAAAGACTATGCAAGAAACTGGAACATTTGCCATTGGTAATGGAGCTAAGTGACAAGGATAAAAGGAAGATTGATTTTGAGGGCAGTGGAGGGTTGCTATGGAAACTGAGCCCAGAGCCTTGTTCATGGTTACTACTCAACTGACTTCTAAACACAAATAATTTATACATCACCTTTTGCATTATTGAATTTTGTACCAAGTGTGTTTTGATATACACATAAGTAGTTTTCCTTTTTTTTTTTTTTTTTTTTTTTTTTTTTTTTTTGTTTTATTTAGAATGTTTCACTCAGTAGCTCAGGCTGGCTTTCAACTCACTGTATAGTCCAAGCTGGCTTCAAATTCTTGGTTCTCATGCTTCAGCCTCCCAAGTGTTGGGATTACAGGTGTGAGCCACCTTCCCTAGGGTAATTTCTCCTTAATTTCTGGACTTGAAGAGTTTGTGTTTATTCTAGAATGAGCTATAGAAAGGCTGTCTGGGAAAGGAGAAGCAGCAGCATAGCAGCTAAGTAGAGCCTCCTAGAGGAACCCCAGGCTCTGGAAGTTATCTGTCAGCCTGTCACTCACCTCCCATCTCTTCCTAACTTCCTTGCTTCCTGTCACCTCCACTGCCATCCCAAGAACTTGGGCTAACCAAGTACATTTTTTCTTCTAGCTAACCTTCTAGCCACAGACTGGGTGAATGGAGAGTGGAGCTGGAGATCCCCTCTGTTTGCAGCACAGTGAGATGGATGAGGGTTGAACCTCAGCTATGGAATGAGGTGTAGGAAATTTTGGATCAAAGGATTTTTGATTTGTTTTCTCCAATTAAACCACTTGTAGTTGAGAATAACCCATACAAGCATTATTAGCAAATGTTCAACAAATTGTTTATTTAATTATTACTATTACTGGTAATGTAGACATAATACTTTCTCCTCACTAGAACTAGAGATTTTGTTTTGTGGAGTTTTTTTTGAGACAGGGTCTCCTATACAGCTCTGCTGTCATAGAACTCATTATGTAGACCAGGCTGTCCTCAAACTCACTGAGATCCACCTGCCTTTGCCTCCCAAGTGCCGGGATTAAAGATGCACCACCATGCCTAGCTGGAACTAGAGAACTTTTTATGAGAATTTACAATAAAAAAAAAAACAAAAAACATAGAAATGTTGACATCTACAAGAAGAATTTTTGCTTTGCTTAGGGTAAAGAAGGAAGATGGTGTATTAATATCTAGTTAAGAATTGAGATTTGTCTTTGAACTTCTGGAATGTACTGCTGTGCCCAAAATTGATGGTTAAGTTATCACCACTGCTATGGTCAGTTTTAAAGCAGGGCCAAAACGGGGATTTTAAAATGGTTTAAAATGTACAAGTAGTAACTGTACAGCTATCGATTCAGAGTGTTGTCTAGCATCATTCAAATGATTTTAACCTCAGCCACATGGTACCACTGTGTTAGCTGCACAGATGTAGAGCACTCTGAGCTGTCGTAGGCCTATGCTGTACTATAATAGAGAACGTAAGTGTTTGAAAGGAGAAAATGGTGTGGCAATAAAAAGTTTAAGTAGTAGAAATGTAAGTCAAGGACCATGAGATGGCTCAGCAGATAAAAGTGCCTGCCAGCAAGCCTGACAACCTGAGTGCTGTCCCTTCACATGTGTCCACTCCACACTAAATAAATGTGGAGGGAGAGTTTGAAAACCACAAGTCTTGTGCTCCCTTCGCCAGCACATATACTAAAATTGGAATGATACAGAGAAGATTAGCGTGACCCCTGCGCAAGGATGACACGCAAATTCGTGAAGCATTCCATATTAAAAAAAAAAAGAAAACCACAAGTCTTTCTTTGTAGTTAGGTCCTGAGCTGAGATAGTCCCTGAGCTGCATTCTGTGGCTGGAGCATTGTGTTCTGGAGGGAGGGTGCCCCCACTCTCTTCCTTGTGGGATGCTGTAGTAGTAGTTTCACTAAAAACCAAACATTTTGGATTTAGCAGAAACATTTTTAACCATTTTGCTTCCGATTAATTTATATGTAAAGCTATTACATTATGCAAAATGGAATGGAGAGACTATGAAGATTCTAAATTATAGTAATTTATAATAGGTTATTAGCTTGCTGAAATTAATTTTGTGTTCTCATGTTTTTACAGTCTTACATCTCATTTTCATACTGTACTCCTATAGAACTGCCACCAAATGCAGGATTTACTCACTTGTTGTTAATAGACTTCACTCCATGTGAGTGTGGATGAACGTATGTGAACCTGCAGGTGCATGATGACTTTATTCACCAGTGCAATTGTCACCTTCAGAAAATCTCTTAACCACAGTGAACTGTGTTCTTTTTTAGAAGCTGCATACCATTAATTGTCCCAAGCAACATTTTCTTGTTGCCAAGCTGCTTGAAACCTAAGTAAACCTTTATAAAGATGTATATCTTTTAGTCTTCTTAAATCCTTCCTATATGAGAGTCTCTGTTCTATGTTAGTATATATTCATTGTATATAATAATGAATTTCATTGTGGCACATGCATGCATGTATTTGATCATATAAGCTCCCAGTTACCCTCTCTTCCCAGGCCCTTCTCTTTGTCGTATTAGTTCTTTGCCCCACTCCTTTCTTTTTTTTTTTTTATTTAATTTATTTATTTAGAGACAAGGTCCTGGCCTGCCTTACCACTTTGAAGCCCAGAGTGGCCTTTATTTGCAGCAGTCCTCCTGTCTCAGCCTCCAAAGTAGTGGAATTCAAGGTGTATACCTCCATTTCCACCCACCACCCTACATCTAAAGTTTTCATCTGACACAAAACACGAATTTGTCTGAGTCACTCTTATTTAGCATGATGATCTCTAGTTCCATTCATCTTTCTATAAACAACATGCTCACATTTTTTAAAGCTGAATAATAGTCCAGTGTATGTGTCTGTGTCTATGTATCTTATTTCCTTTTTCTGTTAATCCCTCATGGATAACTAGGCTGATGCATTAACTTGGCTATTGTGAGTAGTGCAGCTATAAACATGTTAATGCAGATTTCTTATTTTTTAAATGTTTAATTTCATGTGTACAGTTTTTTTTTTTTTTGTTTTGTTTTTACATGTTATCTTGCCTGCTTGTCTGTGCACCACTTTCAAACCTGGTGCCTGAGAAAGCAGAATGTGTTGGATCTCCTAGAAGAGGAGTTAAAGGTAGTTGTGAGCCACCATGTGTGTGGTGGGAATTGAACCCAGGTTCTCTGGAAGAGCAGCTAGTGTTCCTAACCACTGAGCCTCCTCCCCAGCCCTAGATTTCTTTATTGTATGTTGATTACTATCTTGATTCCTTTGGATATATAGCCAAGGGTAGAGTAACAGAACCATATAATATTTTTGTTTTTAGGTTTTTGAGGAACCTCCATTTTGATTTTCCTGGTGGGAATTCCCTGCAACAGCACATAAGGTTTTTACAGCATCCCCATCCTATTGAGTATTTGTTGTTTCTTGATGACAGTCCTGACTGGAATGAGATAGAATCCCAATGCAGTTTTGATTTGTGTTTCTCTGATGGCTAGAGATGTTGAACATTTTATGTATTTATCATTCTTTTTTTTAAGATTTATTTATTTATTATGTATACAGTATTCTCAGTACTCTGCCAGAAGAGGGCACCAGATCTTATTACAGATGGTTGTGAGCCACCATGTAGTTGCTGGGAATTGAACTCGGGACCTTTGGAAGAGCAGGCAATGCTCTTAACCACTGAGCCATCTCTCCAGCCCCTGTATTTATCATTCTTTTGAGAACTGTCTTCCATTATGTACTCATTTCCTATTTGGGGGATTGTTTGTTTTTTAAGGATTTTATTGTGTTTGCAGTCCTGGGAGTCAATTCCAGGGCCTTACTATGCAGCTCTGGCTGTCCTAGAACTCTCTGTAGACCAGGCTGGTTTTGAACTCACAGAAATCTGCTTTCCTCTGCCTCCCACTGGAATAAAGGCATGAGCCACTACACCTGGCCTATAGCCCAATTTTTGAATTCAGAATTCCTCTGGTACTGCTTTTCAGGTCTTCCGTGAAGGTTTAACTTTGATTCTGAATTGTTTTGTACAGCATGAAAAGTTGGGAATCTAGTTTCATTCTTCTACAGGTGCACATCTAGTTTTTCCAGAAGAATTAGTTAGAGCTGACTTTTCTTCAGTGTGTTTTTGAGACCTTGAGAATCAGATGGCGGAGAGCCGTGCGGAGTGACTTCTGGATGCCTTCTTCTGTTTTGTGGTGGCAACATGCTGGTTCCACTCCTGTGCCCTGTCGTGGAATTGATGATAGATTTTTCTCCTGCTTTAGCGCTGCTCCTTTTGCCCAGGGTTATTTTGTCTGTTTGGTGTCCTTCACGCTTACATACGAGTTTAGTTTAGTTAGTTGGTCGGTTTCTCTTTCTGACTTTCTTCCTTTAGTTTTTTGAAACCCAGTCTCTATAGCCAACGATGGCCTTGAGCTCTTGATTCTCTTGCCTCCATAACCAGTTGTATTCATGTGCCGCCATACCCATTTAGTATTAATTTCTTTCTATATCTGTGAGGTATGACATTGAAATTTTGATGAGGTTGTCATTGAATCTATAGATCACTTTCAGTAATAGTTATTTTCACAGTATTAGTTCTGCTGATCCACACACATCAGAGTTTTTACTATTTTCAGTGTCTACATTTTCTTTAGTGTTTTATAGTTTTCATTGAAGAAGTCTTTTACCTGTTTGGTTAGATTTATTCCTCCACATTTTTCTGTATTTGTCCTTCCATGCCATCCATTTGTATCTTTGAAGCTTCTGTGAATAGAATTGTTTTCCTGACGTGGATTTTTTTTTTTTACTTTTTTGTTTGTGTTTGGTCTTTTGGTTTTTAGCTCTTTTTAGCATGAAGAATTTACACTAGTTCAAATTAAAACCAGACCCTAGTGGTTGCATTGTACAAGCTGTGAGGGTTTTAAAATGTGACAAGGGACAGAAGGGAAATTCTACTCATTGCAGGGAAATCCTCAATTAACTTTCAGAGAACAGCAACCACTTATGATCCGTGATCCTTCAGCTGATCATCATTAATCCAGTGTCTGTCAGGAACTGGCATATTTGTGTACTGGTTACCCTATAACTGAATTACTTCTCCATATTCTGATGCACAGTCTATTGCAGGCAAGTTTATCTTTAAATTAGTTTCTTTTTATCTTTTGTTTGTTTTGTTTTTTTGTGGTTTTTGAAGACAGGGTTTTGCTGTAGCTTTGGAGCCTGTCCTGTAGCTAGATCTTACAGAACAGGCTGGCCTCGAACTCAGAGATACGCCTGCCTCTGCTTCCTGAGTGTTGGGATTAAAGGTGTTATCTTTTTATCTTCATCATCATCAATCCCTTGGACAGTAATGAGAGTCTTCCTGCTGTTTTTCTGTTGAATTCTTATATGGATAGAATCCTCAGTACCAGCAGGAAGCAGTTCATCACCAAAGTGCACACAAAAAGGCTGAAAGAGTGGAGACTCCAGGTAGCAGACATATATATGATTCTTTCTCCTCAGTAGCTTTGGAGAAGGCTGTAGGGGAAATGGGGTATATTTAGTTTTTATGCCGCTACTTTGTTGTAAGTATTTACCAAGCCTAAAAGTCTTTTAATGGAGTCTTTAGGGACTTTTAAGTACAGAATTATATCTTTAGCAAATGGGGGTAATGTGATGACATCTTTCTTTCACATTAGTAATGCTTTTCTCTTGCCTTAGTGCTCTCTCTAAAAATCAATAACAATGAGCACCCATGTTTTGTTCCTGACTTTGGAAGAAATGTTTTCAGTATTCCCCCTTTCAACATACCCCATAAAGACTGTAAGTTTATTATGTGGTCTTAGACGTGTCTTTCCTTCAGGGCTTTTTGGTATAAAGGACATTGAACTTTGTCAGAGACTCTTTTTTTTTTTTGCATCTATCAAGATGATGTTGTGATACTTAGCTTGACTTCTGTTTATGTTTCTTGATTTGTGTGTGGTACCAGCTTTCCATCACTGGAATAAAACCAACTTGGTCATGGTGTATGATATTTCTAATGTGTTGAATTTTGTTTGGAAATAACTTATTTAAGATCTTTACATCGATATTCTTCAAAGAATTTCATTTATCATTTTCCTCTCTGTTGTGCTCTTATCCAGTTGTGACCTCAGGCTAGTATGGCTCTATATTATGAGTTTGGAAGTATTTATTTCTTTTCTATTTTGTGGAATAGTTTGAAGAACATTGATGTTAGTTCTTAAGTCTGGAAGAATTTAGCAGTGAATGTCTGGTCCTGGGCTTTTCTTTGTTAGGAGACTTTGATTAGTGATTCATTATCAGTTTTAATCTGTTTAGGTTATTGTTATACCTCATTGTTCAGTTTTATTAGGTCATATAAGTAGCCAGAGGTTTATACATTCCTTCTGAATTTTCCCAGTTTATTGGAATACTATACATATTTTGAAAATACTGTTTTTTTTTCTTTTTTTGATTTTTGTTGTTGTTGAAACAGGGTTTCTCTGTGTAACCCTGGTTGTCCTGGAACTCACTCTGAACAAGGCTGGCATAGAACTCACAGAGATCCTCCTGCCTCTGCCTCCTGAGTGCTGGGATTAAAGTCATGTACCACCACCGCCCAGCTGAAAATACTGCTTTTTCTTCTCTCCCTCTCTTTGTTGATATCTAACTGTACCTAGTGCTCTGGTTTGCCATCTTTTTTATTTATTTGTTTGTTTGTTTATTATTTTTTGAGGTTGGATATTTATTTTTATTTATTTTATTGATATTTATTGAGCTCTACATTTTTCTATGCTCTCCTCCCTGTCTCTCCCCTCCCCCTTACAATCCTCCCCCAGGTTCCCATGCTCCCAGTTTACTCAGGAGATCTTGTCTTTTCCTACTTTCTACCTCCCATGTAGATTAGATCTATGTAAGTCTCTCTTAGTGTCCACATTGTTGTCTAAGTTCTCTGGGATTGTGATTTGTAGGCTGGCTTTCTTTGCTTTATGTTTAAAAACCACCTATGAGTGAGTACATGTGTATTTTTTCCCAACCTTTTACTCTGAGACAATGTCTGTCTTTGAGGTTGAGATATGTTTCTTGTATGCATAAGAGGGATGGATTCTGTTTTCGTATCCAACCTGTTAGCCTGTGCCTTTTTATGGGTGAGCTGAGTCCATTTACATTAAGGGATATTAATGACCAGTGGTTGCTATCTCCTGTTAATTTAGTTTTCATCGTTGGTGATATTAGTTTGTGCATTTTTTTCTTCCTTGAGATTTGCTATAATGAGATCATCAATTGTCTGTTTTTATTGGTATAGCCATCTTCCTTGGGTTGGAGTTTTCCTTCTAGTATTTTGTGTAGGACTGGGTTTGTGGCTAGGTATTGGTGAAATCTAGATTTGTCATGGAATATCTTGTTTTGTCCTTCTATGGTGGTCAACAGTTTTGCTGGGTATAGTAGTCTTTGCTGGCATCCATGGTCTCTTAATGTCTGCATAATGCTTGACCGTGACCTTCTGGCTTTCGTCAGGTGTAATTCTGATATGATAGGTCTACCTTTATATGTTACTTGGCCTTTTTCCTTTGCAGCTCTTAATATTCTTTCTTTACTCTGTATGTTTAGTGTTTTGATTATTATGTGGTGAGAGGACTTTTTTTTGGATCCAGTTTATTTGGTGTTCTGTAAGCTTCTTGTATCTTCATAGGCATATCTTTCTTTAGGTAGGGAAAGTTTTCTGTGATTTTGTTAAATAAATTTTCTGTGCCTTTGAGTTGAACTTCTTCTATACCTATTATTTTAAGATTTGGCCTTTTTATGGTGTCCCATATTTTATGGATATTTTGGGTTAAGCTTTTGTTAGATTTAATGTTTTCTTTAACTGATGAGTTTATTTCCTCTATTGTATCTTCAAGCGCTTGAGATTCTCTCTTCCATTTCTTGTATTCTGTTGTTCATGCTTGCATTTATGGTTCCTGATCTTTTTCTCATGATTTCTGTTTCTATAATTCTTTCTGCTTGTGTTTTCTTTATTTTTTCTATCTCAGTTTTTAAGTCCTGAATAGTTTCTTTTATATGTTTGAGTTCTTTTTCTTGGTTTTCTTTAAGTGATTTGCTGATATCTTCCAACTTTTTGTTTGTTTTTTCCTCCATTTCTTTAAGGTAAATTCTCATTTCATCTTTAAGACTTTCAAACATTCTCTTGAGGTTATTTTTTAGATCATTTTCTTTTGGTTCATCCATATTTGGTTGTTCAGGTCTTGTTGTTGTAGGGTCTTTAGGTTTTACTGGTATTGTGTTGCTCTTTGTGGTATAGCATGTGATCTTACCTTTTCTACTTATCTTTTCCTCTAATAGGTGTGGTTGGGGTTGTCTGAGATTCTGTCGATTAATCTTCTAGGTGCCAGTGAATCCAAAGCTCAGATGGTTGGTTGTTCCTCATGATATAGTCATTGTCACAGTTCTACTTATCCTGTTGGTCATTCCTGTCCCTGGAGGCAGCTCAGTGCTCCTGTGCTTTGGTCTGCTCCCTTGGAGTTTGCTGTCTCATTCCTACTTTGGCCTAGGCTGCTGGCTTTAATCGTTTCTGTAAATCTTGGTCTGGATCTCCTCCTGCAGAAGACCCTGGCTTGGAGTTGGACCTTTTGTGGTGGAGATTGCTGGCTCAGTCCTGATCTGCCTGTGTCCCAAGACGGGGTTTGCTCCTGGCTTCTGCTCCTAGTGGAGCTTGTTCTCTCTGTGTCTTAGGTAACTAGTTCAGTCCCACTCCGGTTCTGGTGGAGATTGCAGACTCTGAGTCAGGTCGTTGGCTCAATCCTGTCCTGCCAGTGTCCCAGGACTGGGTTGGCTCCCAGGGCTGGATTTGCTCCTGGCTTCTGCTCCCGGTGGAGCTTGTATCCTCCAGCCCTCTCTGTCCTAGGAGTCCTGCCATCTTTTTTAAAACATTTGTTTGTTTTGTGTGTGTGTATGTGTGCACAAGCACACTCACAGATCATGGCACTCAGTGGCATCTGTGCTTTCCTTCTCCCATTCAGGTCCTAGCGATCAAGCGTGAGTCAGCAGGGTTGTGCCCTATTCACTGAACCATTTCTGTAGCCCTTAGTAAAATGATTTTCTAAGAAGTGAAAATCTCCAAATTTTCCTTTCAGATTGTTTTCTTTTGTTTTGCTATGGTGTTGGAAATATCCCTTTGCTGAGTGTCTGAGCCTTTAGCTGACTTCTTCATTCATCCGTTTATTTAAATTGTTGTGGGTCTGTGGTGGGTAAGTTTTGAGTGTGAAGTGTCCCCACAGGCTTATGTGTTTGAGCTAGCTGGTTGCTTTGTTGTAGGGGGTAGAGGAACCTTTTGGACATGGGACATACATTTGTTTGTATGGGTGTGCAGGCATGCATGTAGAGGCCCCAAACTGATGTCAAGGGTCTTTCTCCATAGCAGTCCACCTTACTTGTTGAGGCAGGGTCTCTCTGTTGAACACTGAACTCACCAATAGAACTAGTCTAGCTGCCATTCCCAAAGGCATCTAGTTAGTTCTGGGTATCCAAACTCTTATCCTGATTCTTGCATAGCAAGATCTTTATCCTCAGCCTTCATGGCTGTCTTTATGGTTTTATATGGGAGGAGTGGCCTCTGGGGGCTTAAATCTCATATCATTCAGAAGGGAAAAATCAAATTACCATGACAGCAGCAACACAGAAGAGAAATATAAATAAACATTTACAGATGACTACTAGACCATGAACATAGGAAAAAGGGAGGCAAAAATAATATAGAATATACTGGGAACTTAAAAGTTAATAAAGGTAAAAGTAATAAACAAAGGATGAAACAAAGGAGCACAGGAAAGAAAAGAAGGAAGAAGCAAAGTTAAAGAAAAAGACTAGTTTACAATAAACAAAGACTTTTAATATTTTCCTACTATCATTCTTCAGGGCCAGAAGTAAGACTTAGGTCCTACTCTTCTGGCCAGTAACTAAATCCTGCTGTTTAGTCCCTGGTTTTACCAAGGAAAGGTCTAACCCCAAAGTCCTTCAAGCCTGCCATTTTACTACCTAAAAGTGGCACTGACCATAGCAATCCAGACTGTGGAACTTAGCGTAATGGATTTCTTCTCCAAGGGAAACCTGCCCTGTAGGAAGACTCCTGAATCTGGAACTGCTCATTGTCAGGAGGGCTGTGTACACTCTCAGCCTTACTCTAGAGTCTCTCAAATTCCTGTTTTCCTTTAGGTCACCTTTCTGTTTCTCCATGCTGTTGAGCTGTCCTGTCCCTTCTTGATTCCTAGTGTTCCCTCTCTTCTTGGGACAGTCTCTGCCTTGTTCCCCTGACTGTTGTCATTTATGGTGTCCCACAAGAACTTCCAGCTCTTTATTTTGAAGAACTTTACCAATATCTCAAACACTAGACAAGGTCATCAGTATTGTTGCTATAATATGAATGTGCCAGGCATAAAATAGTGTGGACCCCAATGCCCTGCAGAGAACATCACAAACTGTTCATCACTTAGCTGTTTAAATTTCAGGATAGTTTGGATTTGTCCTGCTTCACAATTTAAATGCATCTAGTAAATAAGTAACATTATAATGACAATATAATTATAATTTACTTTGCAGCAACAGTGAAAGGTTCAGGAAGAGAAATGTTAGTGTCTAGTCACTTTTATAGTTGATTGCTTTAGTTATTTCTTTGTTTTTGTTTCTGTTTAGTTTTTAGAGAGGAGTTTTTCTATGAAACAGCCTTGACTGTTTTGGAACTCACTCTGTAGACCAGGCTGGCCTTCAACTCACAGAGATATGCCTGCCTGCCTGCCTGCCTGCCTGCCTGCCTGCCTGCCTCTGCCTCTGCTTCTGCCTCTGCCTCTCAGTTCATTCTGCTTTAAACAAGCATTTATAGGGCTGGAGAGATGAATCAGACGTTAAGAGCACTGGCTGCTCTTCCAGAGGTCCTGAGGTCAATTTCCAGCCATTAATTACATGGTGGCTCACAGGCATCTACAAGGAGATCTGGTGCCCTCTTCTGGCTCTCAGGCACATATGCAAGCAGAACACTATACATGATTGATAGATAGATAGATAGATAAGATAGATAGATAGATAGATAGATAGATAGATAGATAGATAGATAGATAGATAGATAGATAGATAGATAGATTTTTAAAACCCAAACATTTGTAATTACATAAAATGTGAATGCGCTTAATGAAATGTCATAATAGAAACCCTAACAATAAATTTTATATTGTGAAGACTGGTGGCTGCAAAAGTCACCAGGTCATTTCTTAGTGAACCTAGCATTGCTTCTTTGTAGAATAGATGCTTTGCAGGGTTAGAGGTGCTTACGGAATGCTCTCTCCTAGTGACCTCATTTGTTCTACTCTTCCTTTTCATGGATCTTAAAACTTAAAGTACATTCCTGCCTTGGGCTTTACATTTACATATGTATAATATATATTATATATGTGCTTATATACATATATGTATGTATTCATCATTTACATCCCTCCTTAGTTTAGGTTTCTGATGAAAGATTATCTTTTTAGTAAGATTGTACCTTCTTGCTGTTTCCCCTCCATTAGTTTGTATCTTTCTTGCCCTTTAATTTTCTTCGTGCTTTGAACAAGTTTTTGATTGACAGTCCCTTTAATAACTGTAATATAAACTCCACAAAGGCTGGAAATTTATTTATACAATGCCAAATCTCAAGTGACTAAAGCATAGTAGATGTTCAAGTCAGTGAGTAAATGTTACAGATTATATGGGGATTTTTCTTAAATACTAAATTGAGACTTAGAGAAAAATAAGTAAACAAATGGTGGAGATGAACTCCACTTTCAGAAAATACTTAGACCTTCATGGAGTACAAGATCCCTTCCTCTGACAGAGCCTGACTGTATGCTTGCCTTATCGGGACCTTTGTAATTGGCTCAGGACTCAAGGGATTATTGGGATTCTAATTCAGAAGTCTTAAATGTTTTTTTTTTTTCCTGGACTGATTATCATTTGAGTGATTAAATAATTGCTTCGTGGCTTTCTGGCTTCATTTTCAGTAGTTTCTCAGCACTATTATATCCGCTATGATTTTCCAAAACAAGCTCTCTCTGAGATTTAGTTCTGCTTAGCTCCTCTTATGCACGCATTGAGAGTGTCATCAGGATACAGTATTTCTTTATCTTCTGGACTATGAGAGCTTTGGCAGATTCTGAGAGTATCTCCATGTTTGTTTGAGAAGTGTTTGCCTCATATTTAAGAACTTTTCTTTTCTCTCCCTTATAGACAGTTCAAGAAGAAGAAAAAGAGATCTACAGGCAGCTGCTGCAGATGGTCACAGGGAAACAGTTCTCTGTAGCCAAACCCACCACACATTTTCCTTTGCACCTGTGAGTCACAAAGGTATCTTATGTAAACTTAACTTTACAGTTGACTATTTGATGTTGAAACTGTATCCTTCTTTTACCAGATCTCGGTGTCTTAGTTCCAGTAAGAACTCTTTGAAAGACTCACTGTTGAGAAATGGAAACTCTTGTGCATCTCATGCAGTCGGCTCTGATTCTTCATCCTCTGGATCAGCCAGCATTCTACCTACACAGGAACGGTTGTCCCATAATGCGCGTTCCCTGTCGTCCTGTACCCCAGATGTTGCGTTTGGCTCCAAAGACTCTGATCCGTACCATCAGCCTCACCATCACCTCTCTACTCCACAGCAGCCAGATAACTTGCTGACACCAAACACACAATCTGAAGGTAAATAATACTAACAGCTCCAGTAACTAGTCATTGTATCTCTTGCAGGCAAAATTGTAATACATATAAGAGTTTAATTAAATACATATGATTCAATTAGCCATGCCATGATGAAACCAAACCCACAAATAAAATTCACTCCTCTGTTTTCTTGTTTTTCTCTCTCCCCCACCTCCATCCCTTCTTCCCTTCCTTCCTTTTTTAAAAGGGTATTCTTTTTTTCTGTATACAAATGACATGATATAATATTTTTTAAGAGTCTGTACCCCTGGCTACTTGTCACTTGCTATATAGGAGGCTGGCCTTGGACTTGGGCAGTCCTACTGCCTAGGCTTCCAGAGAGCTGAAGTTACAGGAGTGCTCTACCTTGCTAAGCTAAATACTTTAACTTTGTGAGCAAAGAAGAGTCCAAGCTCACTCAACCTGACTGCTTCAGTAACTTCTTTTTGTTTCTCTTACTTTACAATGCAAGTGAGGTTCTTTAAAGTCCTGAGAATTTTCAAACATTAACCAAGTATTTATTGTATATGCATTAATTTTGATAGAAGCTTTGTGTATCTCAGAAAGGTTGAAAACCCTTGGTTAGAAAGAAGAATCTCAGCTGGCGGTGGTGAGCTTTAATCCTAGCAGAGGCAGGCGGATTGGTTCAAGGCCAGCCTGGTCTACAAGAGCTAGCTCCAGGATAGCCTCCAAAACTACAAAGAAACCCTGTCTTGAAAAGCCAAAAAA